>NC_087163.1:332500-340000 GCF_035594125.1 Scylla paramamosain | reverse complement strand
AAGATCAGAGAATAAAGAGTATATGCCAAGGATTCGAGACCTTTCACCTGAACAGTCATCCGAGCACCCCACCACGTTACCACTTTGAATATCCCCAAATATTGATCTCACTCCATTTATTGTGAACATTTATTCTTTCCTCCCGTAATCTTTACCCTTGTCACACTCCCTTCCATACATATATTTTTTTGCTGTCAACTTTCACTCGGCAGGCATTCCTTGCTTTTCTGTTTTCCGCCTTACCTTGGGAATGAAGCAGTATATCACCTTCCTCCCGTCATCGTAAAGCATGTATCCAGTCGTTTTTTTCACCCCTGTGTCTGGGAATCGCATAGTCTTGCATACGTTCCTTACGTGCTGTTCCAGGGCATCACTTCGTGTTTTTGCGTCCTCCATTCTTACAGCGAAAGACTCTAAGAACAAGAGGTAAATTCATGATAACTTTATGATTCTTATTTTTTTTATTTTACTTTTCAACGAAAAATGTTTCTTCATTACCAGCCACATAATAAAAATAATTAAATCACTAGTTTAACAACTAAGCTACTACTGTTAGAGTAGAAAGGGAACACCAGCCAAAAATCTTCCTCAGTATATAATAGACAGTACATAACGCAATACAGTACATTACTGTACTCTAAGTGAAGCTATTAAAGCCTGTCAAACAACATCGTTATAATCAAAGCGGAAAAATATGTGTACACTACGCACATTGCACAGTTTTGTGGTGACGTGCCTTCCTGTCCAACAGTTCTTGCTAATTATTGGGAAGCTCACAGAAAATCTGGTCATTAATCAGTATCCCCGCGGCAGGAGGGCTCGCAGTGGTGTCTGTGACATGCGACAATACTCACCATATTCCATATTCCATGAAATGAAGAGGGTAGCAGAAAGAAGCAGCAGAGTTGCTATCAACAGCTGCTTCATCGTGGAATAATTGCAGCCAAAACGGACTGACATTCTGGAAGGAAAACCCACCGCTTAAACATTTCTTTGTGTAAGAGTAGTGGGATAAACAATTTGAAACAATTTATATTCCTCTTCTACGACGACACACAACTTTCCCCTTCTACTTAACACACTCTTGTTCTAACCTTCACTAAACCTCTGAAGTGGGACACTTTGCCTTGGCGCAGTAAAGAGGCTGGAGTGTCTCAACGATGAGTTTAGTTCAACTAGACAACCACAACGATGCTAGTCACATCAACAAGAGAAGTCAGCCTAAATGTATTCCACACCCAACATGTCCTAGCCTGACCACGACGTTATCACAGTGGCCCCTGTGCCCAACTACTATGGGGCAGTCTGGGGCAGTCTGTCCGCGGTGGCGGGCACTCTGCCTCCCGGGCAAGGGTCGATGAGAATGGAAGGGTTCGGACAGACCGCCCGTGGCATTGCGGCCTTTGCACGCAACCTGTTAGAACACTGGCAGGTGAAGTGATCACTAGCAAGTGAAGTTGTCACGTGAAGCTGGAAGAAAAATACTCGCTGCTTTTCAGTCATCCGTCCGCCATTTTTTTTTTTTTTTCTTCTTTACGAGTCACGCTAACGCTGACACTTTTTTGCTGGCTGTACGTATATTATGGTCAATGTGTGTACTTTGGATTCATAGATTATATATATATATATATATATATATATATATATATATATATATATATATATATATATATATATATATATATATATATATATATATATATATATATATATATATATATATATATATATATATATATATATATATATATATATATATATATATATTATTATTACCATTATTATAATAATATTTGCGAGGCCTGGCCTCAGTCCCCTACCTGCTTCTTGCAATGCCACCACCACTCTACCTGCTTCCTGCAATGCCACCACCACCCTGCCTGCTTCCTACAGTGCCGCCACCACCACCCTACCTGCTTCCTGCAATGCCGCCACCACCCTGCCTGCTTTCTGCAATGCCACCACCACCCTGCCGGTAATGTCTGCAGGTCAGTTCAGGCGGACCAGGCAGGAAGGGCAAGATGTGCATTAATGGTTACGTCATAGACCTCAATGCACTTATGGTTATTTTCAGTATTAATTCATATTATTACTATTCAACAATTTGCTCGATATTAAGTGTGTGGGAAAGACGAAGGTAGAGTCACGAATTAAATAAGCACTCGCACAGACCTGTGACACACACACACACACACACACACACACACACACACACACACGGTAAGACGGCGGCGACGACACTCAAACACTCCACCATTGACCATTGGGATGTGATTATGGTACGGATACCTCCTTGGCTGCGCGCGCATTCCAGGAAAGTCTCTTTTACGGACTGTAGGGAAACGATGCCTTAGCTAACTTGTGAGCAGTCTTCTCAAGGGACGGCAAGTGCTTGAGGCAAGGAACGTGGTCTCAGATGCCGCTTTTTTTTTTTTTTATTCCACTTCCTAGTGTGTCATTCCTGGGCCATGTATTAGTAAAGACTCCTAGGAATACTCCTAGGAGTCATATATATATATATATATATATATATATATATATATATATATATATATATATATATATATATATATATATATATATATATATATATATATATATAAAACACAAACACACACACACACACACACACACACGCACACAAGTGTGTATGCATGTATGTACATATATTCCGCCTTTGTTGACAAAGCAAACTTCAGTCCAATCCTTGGCTCACTTTGAGAGCACTTGTGGGAGCAAACTCGCAACTTTGAAAGTCCTTGTAGGAATTAGGAGCAACTTTGAAAGCAATCTTTACTTTGAGAGCAACTTTTAGCTTTCAAAGTGTTTATTAATACGGGTCCTGATCTTTTTTTTTTTTTCACCTTCACGCGAGGTTTCGTCACTGTGTTCGCGGTGCATACCTTGAAGTTCAGGTATGCTGGAGATTTTTTCTTATTTACTAGCGAGGCTGTCATTTCTTTCCTAATCTCATTAACAACAGCAGACTATCTTCGACAAGTAGAATAAATATTTGCCAGTTTTCTTTCGTTAGCTTAAAATTTCGGAATGCTGATCGAAATTTATTAGCTTTTTTTTATATTTTCATTTGTTAAAAAATTATTAGAGAACTCCACTTTCATTGTCTTGTAAATTCATGAGGATCTTTCAGGAGTGAAACATAAATCTTGAATAATTACGCATTATTTTTTTTACCTCTTTAATGTTTTCATGCTTGTTGATAATTATTACAATACACTTTCGTTCCTTTGTATTATTTTAAGGATCTTACATGAGTGAGACTTAAATTTAATCGCGTGTTACTATACTTGTGTGTGCTAGATGGTGATGTGAGTTGACCTTTAGAATATTGACTAGAATCTCATAGCAGGGAAAGTGAAGCATAGAACTTTTTGAATGTAGACTAAGATAACTCTTTAAAGTAAGCAGTCATGGATCCCACAAGGGGAATATTATCTTAGATCTGGTTCAAACGAAAAGAGACGAAACAATCAAACAGGTAGAATTTAGATGACATTTATGAAAGAAATATCATCGTGGGATTAGGTTCAGATTGAACTATGAGGAAACTTGAAGAAGCTTCAATAAAGGTAAGATACCTGACCCTACCAAATGCTCTTGAACAAGGTTATGACGTATGTAATAAATGGGAAGCTTCTAATCTGGCATCAGGTCACGTTTAAACAACAGAAAGCAGAGAGTTACACTTAATGGCTACAAATCTGAGTGAATACAAACAATTAGTGGGATACAGCAGAGATCAGTTTTAAGATACATTCACGCATAAGGACGGATGGATGTAGTCAGCTATCTTTCATACAGAGGCTGCCACGTGTAAACCTACTGGCATCTTGCAACTTCTCTCCTTTTCATATTCTTAACAAACATTGTTGTCAGATGAACCATCACGCGTCTGTCACAAGTCTTCATGCCTATCATGCCTAGAATTACCTGAGCGTGTCCTGACGAGCTGGACCATAATTTACATCAGAGAACCTCTTAACAACGAGGACACTCAGCAGGTCACCACAGACCTGCCAGTGACCTGCAGCACCAGTGTCACCTCACAGCTACATAAAAGATTAGTAATGGTTTCCAACGTCACACAAACCCATAGTTGAATAACATGAAGTCTGGCAAGTATTTGGCGTGGAAGGCCATGATTTCGTCGTGGCTGAGCTGCCCGAAATACTTGGGGTCGTAGCGGCTGGCGTGGAAGGGTCTGGCTGCTGCAGGAAATGTGTCCATCAGGTCTGTCACCCCGAGCCACTTCAGCAGATACTCCGAATCCTCCTTCAGGTTTTCATACTTGCCAATAAAGTCGTACTGTATGGCGCAAGGGTGGCATATTTCGTGCATCGGCAACCAGTGTTCGTTTCGCTGTTCCGGAGTACCGCGTCCCGGCTGCGAGATGAAGCGAATGTACTCCGTGAAGGTGATGTTGTCTCCCTCCTTCTTGTTTGGGTTATCTCTGAGGAATGATAGGTATGAGATGCACACACACACACACACACACACACACACACACACACACACACACACACATTACAATCACACACATAGTATTTTCAGTGGTGAATGAAAAAGAAATAAGTAGGTAGAAAGGAAAGGCGAGTGAAATAGAGAGAGGGAAGGAATGTAGGATGGTACAGGAAGAGGAAGGAAAGAATACAGAAAGAAAAAAAAAAAAGATCGGAAAAGAAAAAAAAAACAAGCATTACGCAGGTGTCCTGTCAAGCCTGTACAAAACATAATTTGAACAAAAGCACCAGCAGCTGCTGTTTTGAATGCTACATGCGTTTAATGTCCACGACTTTCGTCTTTTGTGTCCTTCATTATATTCTAGCCTCACGATTTATTTCATTCATAAATGTAAACATTGAAAAAAAAAATGCATGAGATTCTTAATAACGGTTGTTTTGTTTTGTTTTCTTTTGTTTTGTTTTGTTTTGTTTTGTTTTTCCAGGAAGAATTTTTTTGTTCAGAAACCAGAAATCATAAAACTTCATATTTTTTTGTGTCTACTCTTGCACATTCTCAACCTATGCGCTCTCTTGTCTGGCGTACGACATCCCGCTTCCCTTTAAAAATTTTAATGCCCACTCTCCCTGCCACTCCTACTTCTTGTTTTGTGACTGGAAACCATTGTATTTCTTTCTTATTTTATTTTATTTATTTATTATGAGTTGAATGTCGTGATACATCTGTCTGTACGATAACTACGGCAGGGATTATTCACCACCTGCCCGATACTACTGCCTGTCCCGACTGGCCTGATAGATACCCACGAGGTACCACGCGCTTGCTGTAAATGACGAGCCCATTTGCACAGACTTCCTTGCTAATTTTCAATGTGGTTTTGTGCAGCAGTCGGAGAGGAAGGCTGTCAGTGAAGTGAAGCGAGAAGGTGGAGAAACAAATAAAAACTCCAGTGTGGCAACTCAGCCTGCGCCTCATCATCTACATGGAGGCCATAGCATGTGTTGCTTGAACATATCAGAAGACCTAATGGTATCGATGACGACAGTTACTTGGCAACAATCAGGTGGGTTGCCTCCACTGACAACCGTCACTCACACGCTTCAAAGAGCTAAGATTTTGTTTAGATGTGGTGTCTATGCAATATATGCGCGCCTTGGAGTTTGAGGAGGACTAGGCGGAGAACTAGACGAGAGAGAACATTCCCCACACAGCAGGCCATTCATTGTCACCTAGAATGGCCTGAAAGTGTCCTGACCTCAGAGCACCACCTTCTCACAACTAGCCATAGGATTATGTAAGTATATATTGGAATTTTATACTCGTACGTGTGGAAACTTACCTGTATTTCTGTAATTTCTTCTTGACCATTTTGGGGAAAACGCTATCATGAGGCTCCCAGTCCTCCAGCTTGTCCCTGTAGGCCGACAGGATCCGTTCGAATGGGTGACGTACCACCATAAACTTTTTGTACGTCCTCAGTTTTTCTTCCATATCCTTGTCAAAAGCTAGCATCGGAAGGGTTCTGTGGACTCTGTACCTGAAAGACACACAAGTGGCCGACGGGTGTGAGAATGTAGGGAAGAGGAAAACGCAGGCCCAGATCGTCTGGTACTCGAACAATAAGAACATAAGAACAATGGAAAAAAAAAGGGGGAAGCTGGAAGAAGCCATCACGTGGTAGTTCCTGTATGAATCATGTCTACCTATATCCACCTATCATCCTCGTCCATAAATCTGTCTAATTTTCTTGTAAAGCTCCCGAATGTCTTAGCACTAACAACCTGATTATTGAGTTTATTCCATTAATGTACAGTTCTGTTTTAGAACGAATTCCTTCGTAAGGAAAGAACATAAGAAAATAAGGGAAGATGCAAGAAGTCATCAGGACTACACGTGGCAGTCCCTTTTCCATTATGTTACCATTATTTAATAACCAGTTCGTTCCCTTCTGATTTTAGATCCACCTGTTAAGGTCGGTTGGAGCTCAAGATGATTGAGAACCACGTTGGATGGGACTCAGCGTTTCGGGCTTAGTGTGGTCAGTAAAAACGTAAGAGAAATCTTGATTGAATATTTCGTTTCATGTATTTGTGGAATTCTGGCTTGAACAGAAAGGGATGGAAAAAAGAAGCCCAGTGAAGGCGCTAGTTCCTAAAGAATATAGTCAAATGGATGATCTTGAATGTGAGATATGAATTTATTTACCAAGTGAATGGCTCGCTCCTACTGCTACGTAAAGCAGCGCCACCTGTGGGCGGACAGTACACCAGTTTGGCGGTCGCGGGAGATATTAGCAGAAGAACAGAAAGATCAGGGCATGTGCACAGCGTTAGGACTATACGGGAGTAAAGAAGAGAGTGAAAAAATAATAGGAAGTACTAAATCATACCTTGTGCAGTAGTGGGAAATACGTAGAGCAAAGAGTGAGATACAGTAACTATAGAAAAGTGGTTCCCTGTGTGGTGCTTCTTTCCCGACACTCCAAATAAAGAAGGGTTGAAGCAGAACCACCGAGACCTGCAACCGATCAAAAGTTGCAGACGTAGCAAGAAGAAGAACAATAGTGTTATTTCAAGACACCTCAAATAACACTCTTAACTACACGTTTTGTGGATTGGCAATCATTTTTCTTTGAGGGTAATTTTCTGCAGACTGAAAGAGGTGCAGGACCATCAATCGCCAGTAAATGGTTGGTGTACAAGTGCCTGAGCTGCATTACGCGACACGACGCCACTCACCTGCTGATTGCCGTTACGTTGTCTGTGGGATTTCCAGTAATTTTGATCAGCACTCTCTTCCAGCTGGTGCTCGCCACCTGAAAATGGAAACGCGCTGCAAAGAGACTAAAACCTTGGGAAAAAATTAGAGAGAATTACGTACGGATAATACCGATTAGAAAAAAAAACAGCACATTGGTCAATATAAAATATGACAGTGTTCAGTGGACATGATGGTAAATATGTAAATAATAATAAATTTAATATATATGGGATTTGATGCACAGTATTCAAATAGTTC
>NC_087163.1:325000-327500 GCF_035594125.1 Scylla paramamosain | reverse complement strand
TATTTTAAGGATCTTACATGAGTGAGACTTAAATTTAATCGCGTGTTACTATACTTGTGTGTGCTAGATGGTGATGTGAGTTGACCTTTAGAATATTGACTAGAATCTCATAGCGGGGAAAGTGAAGCATAGAACTTTTTGAATGTAGACTAAGATAACTCTTTAAAGTAAGCAGTCATGGATCCCACAAGGGGAATATTATCTTAGATCTGGTTCAAACGAAAAGAGACGAAACAATCAAACAGGTAGAATTTAGATGACATTTATGAAAGAAATATCATCGTGGGATTAGGTTCAGATTGAACTATGAGGAAACTTGAAGAAGCTTCAATAAAGGTAAGATACCTGACCCTACCAAATGCTCTTGAACAAGGTTATGACGTATGTAATAAATGGGAAGCTTCTAATCTGGCATCAGGTCACGTTTAAACAACAGAAAGCAGAGAGTTACACTTAATGGCTACAAATCCGAGTAAATACAAACAATTAGTGGGATACAGCAGAGATCAGTTTTAAGATACATTTACGCATAAGGACGGATGGATGTAGTCAGCTATCTTTCATACAGAGGCTGCCACGTGTAAACCTACTGGCATCTTGCAACTTCTCTCCTTTTCATATTCTTAACAAACATTGTTGTCAGATGAACCATCACGTGTCTGTCACAAGTCTTCATGCCTATCATGCCTAGAATTACCTGAGCGTGTCCTGACGAGCTGGACCATATATAATTTACATCAGAGAACCTCTTAACAACGAGGACACTCAGCAGGTCACCACAGACCTGCCAGTGACCTGCAGCACCAGTTTCACTTCACAGGTACATAAGAGATTAGTAATGGTTTCCAACGTCGCACAAAGTCGTAGTCGAATAACAAGAAGTCTGGCAAGTATTTGACGTAGAAGGCCAAGATTTCGTCGTGGCTGAGCTGCCCGAAGTACTTGGGGTCGTAGCGGCTGGCGTGGAAGGCTCTGCTGGAGCCATATTCTTCATAAAGTTATGACATGTGTCATAGCTATGGCAGATGCGTATCATAACTTAGAATAACTATCATAAGTCGTATGTCATAATTTATGACGAGCGAAACCGTTTGTCATAATCGTGTGCTATATACTTACTTGATCTATACGCTTACTTGATTTCAGACATTAAAAGATGAAGCAAAAGCTACCGTTTATTAATAATTTTTAGCTTCTATAAATATTTCTTTCGTTTCTATATAATGGGAGAAGAGACACATTGAGTAAGATAGTAATTCAATATTTTAAATACGGTAAATGTGATCCCATAGGAACGCCTTACTGTAAACAAACACACTGTTCAAATGGTTTGGTGGCAAGCATGGCCCTCTCGAGGATCCCCAAGGCATCACTACTGCATAACTGCATTTTCCCAATAGCTTTTCCCAGCAGCAAGATGTCTAAGTGTTATGATTACCTTACTTTCGGCGGTAAGTAGATTTCTCCTTTCTGTTTTACTTTGTTAGGCTTCCCTTACTAGATTGGTCTAAGCAATATCTTCTAATGAGTTTCACGTCACTAAGTTAATTCAATACGTCTTATCTGGATAAATACTTCCTGAACTGGAGATGTTGCGGGACGGCCATCTTGGCTGTGGGAAGCGTCTGTCATAAGCCATTAGGACAGGGTGGACCCAGTCTTAGCGTCCCGCGCTGATTTATGATAGACGCATGCAGTTTATGACAAGAATGCGCCATTTTGTCCTAGCTATGACACATTTCATAACTAAGTCACCTTCCTTTGATTGAGAGGTAGGTAAAAAGTGTGCATTTTACATATGTTCATTATCCCATTATTAATACAAAGGCCGTCTAATTTGCGTGCTTGTTATTTGTTTGGGGGCAGAGGTGTAGAGAGATGAGAATGAGGTGGCTTGGATGTGTCAAGGAGTGACGAGGAGTGTGTCGGAATGAGGATGCTGGCCGGCTGCATCAAAAAATGAACAATCAAGATGGAGTCCTCCAATTCCGAGCTAGTTGCTATAACTGATTTTGCTGTGCTTGAAGAAAAAGCAAAAGAATAAATAATTGTGGACTCGTTCCTGGTCTATATAGCTTTGCAGGATGTGGTGCTCATGATACCTTCTGGTACACATATGCTGGACCGCGGCTTCCTCAGTGACGATGTAAACAAGCCAATTTCGCGTCTTTTTTTTTATAAATAAATTTAAATATTTTACTTATTTACTGTATATAATGATACATTCAGTGATTATTACTAAAACACTTCCCAACAATATTCCTCCTTTTTTTTCAATTTTATATTGATAGTCGTTCTCATTTGACACTGGAAAATTGCCAGAAAGGCAGCCGATCAGATCCGACAAGAGCGGGTTTCCCGGTTGCTTCGGCAATTCACAAAATCCGGGCTGCACAATCTTGTCTGCAAGCAGCCACGAATTGCCCCGTGTAAACCCACCTTACAGATTATATCCATAAGTATGTAAGGGCGTATGATCGAGATGAGCGAGCCTTTAGGC
>NC_087163.1:292500-322500 GCF_035594125.1 Scylla paramamosain | reverse complement strand
TTCACAATCATCTGCATTCATCGTATTTGTTGTCAGTTTATATATATATATATATATATATATATATATATATATATATATATATATATATATATATATATATATATATATATATATATATATATATATATATATATATATATATATATATATATAAATTTTTTTTAGATTATTTGTGTGTGTGTGTGTGTGTGTGTGTGTGTGTGTGTGTGTGTGTGTGTGTGTGTGTGTGTGTGTGCTAGCGCGCTCTATTTCCTATTTTTTATCGAATATCTTATGTAAATCTTTGCCCGTTTCATATACTTAATTTTAGAAAGATATCTTAATATCACTTTTTATTCTTAACGCCAATATCACCTTCCTTCCCCTCCATCCCAAAAAATAATAATCTTCTGACTACTTGTTCTCTCTTCATTTGTTCTCCTTCCTACTTCACCATATCCTCTCTCACTTCTTAATTCATCACTGAGCTTGCTTTTCTTCCCTCTTTCCTTTCGAGTCAGGAGTTGGAGCCATTATAGCATCTTTAAATCTTCAAATCTTGTCCCCGCGGTCTTCTTTCCATTTCTAACAATGCTCTGTTTCGTCTTTATCACACCAATCTTTACCACAAATGAGCTCTCTCTCTCTCTCTCTCTCTCTCTCTCTCTCTCTCTCTCTCTCTCTCTCTCTCTCTCTCTCATGATTTTTTTCCGACTTTTTCTGTTTTGCTGCATTTTCAAATTATCTCTCGTTCTTTCTTTTTTTTTTATTTCTTGGAATGCATATGTTTATTTACTGTTTTTTTTTTTCGGTTCATCTTATTGACTCAGCTCACATCTTGTCTCATAACGAGTCTACAATAGCAACAGCAAATAGGAAACTTTTCCTCCTTCAGAAAATCTCTGGAGGGAGGTCATGTAGCACCACGGGTCTGGCCGGCAGGCTTTCCACTCCCTCCTGTGTTCCTTCGTGCCTTGGGGCTCTTCCCACTATTCTGTCAGTGTATCTCGGCAGGAGGGGCGGTGGTGTCAGGGATCCCACGGTCTCCCTCTACGCACGCTATTCTTGGCGTGTTAAAACCAGGAAATCATAAATAAATGCAGAGCACGCAAATATATTCTAGGCCACACATTACTCAGCTGTCCTTCGCAGGTGTGCACAGTGAGGATATGGAGCATTATCATCCATCATAGCTTGGGTCACTCCTCGCCATAAACAAACTGGCCTTCTTGTATCTGTTCCTCCTCCTTTTCCTCCTTCTTTTTCTTCCTCTCTTTCTATGTTGTTGTTGTTGTTGTTGTTGTTGTTGTTGTTGTTGTTGTTGTTGATGATGATGATGATGTTGTTTTCTTCGTTTTTTTTCTTCTGCTGTCTTCTTCCTCTTCTTCTTCTACATCCTCCTCCTCCTCCTCCTCCTCCTCCTCCTCCTCCTCCTCCTCTTCTTCTTATTATTATTATTGCTGTCAAGTATGCACTTTGAAATCAAACTCAATTTGCAGCACAACATTTTCTTCATTTGTGGCAGCCAGAAGGTTAACCCACGTAGAGAGAACCAATAGCATCGCACACACACACACATATGTAGTAGTAGTAGTACTAGTAGTAGTAGTAGTAGTAGTAGTAGTAGTAAAAGTATGAGGAGGGGGAGGAGGAGGAGTTAACTTTTATGGGTAGTTAGATAAAGAGGAAGAGGGAGTTAATGAACGTTAGAGAGAGAGAGAGAGAGAGAGAGAGAGAGAGAGAGAGAGAGAGAGAGAGAGAGAGAGAGAGAGTGACTCAATCACTTTCTTTACATGCACTCTTAGTTTCTTTACCTACATATGTCCCTCCACTTTCCCACGTCACCTCAAATACACACACACACACACACACACACACACACACACAGGATGAGTAGCGAGTGGTGAGTGGTGATAGCAAGTGATGGGTGGCGGCAGGCAGGTAGTGATGGGCATTATTTGTAGTGATCTGCGTCGGAACAAGGTAAGGTGACGAGAGGAGCAGTGATGGAGTGGTGTCTTATGACTACAATGGTGAGGGGTGAAGGGAATGCGGCAATGAGGTAATGGGTGGTGATGTGGAATGGTTAATAGAGATGGGTGTAACGTTAAGCAGTTGTATTGGTGATGGTATTATGGTTTGATGGGTGTGTGTGTGTGTGTGTGTGTGTGTGTGTGTGAGAGAGAGAGAGAGAGAGAGAGAGAGAGAGAGAGAGAGACGCTCCTCCTTCCTTCAGAATCTCTTGGAGTGCGGGGCCTCCTCCCGCCTGAGGGAACGCCCGCCACATCAGCCCAGCCCGGCCGTCCAGCTGTTGGCCCCTAACCGATCTCGTTCACCCCTTCACCCTCTGCCGGGAGCATCGCCCTCCTCCAAGAGCAGCCACGCCGGGCATATAAAGCTGCTGCAGGCGGGTCGTCACTATGGCACGGAACGAGGTCGCGTCAGCCAATGCGCACAGTAGTAAAAGTAAAAGAGCAATATAGAGAAAAGGAAAACTGACATCAAGTTATGTTATAAAACTAAAGACTGAACCTTTAGGACCTTTGGAACCGCAAAGTCTGTCTGTCTGTGCTCCGTATCACCCTAATGAACATTATCCAAATACATATTTGCTCAACATACCAAAATGACAACAGAGAAAACATACATCTTTAGAAACCGACAAGGATGAAAGCAATCAGAAACAGAAGTGCCTGCTTCCTAATAGCATGCTTCCCGCAACCCAGCAGTTCAGGGTGAGCACAGCAACAGCAGAAGGTGATGGATTGTGTGCGGAAAGTTTAATGTGAAGGAAGCTCTTTACTTTCATAACTGATCCTTTCATTGTATAGGTCTGGTTAGATTAGCTTGAGTTAGGTTAAGTTAGGTTTAGATTAATTCAGTTCTCTACTTTCACAGCTGATCCCTTTACTATGTAGATCACGATCTTAAAAAAAACATTGTTTCAGCCAGAAATAGGACAGTAATATCTGCAGGAAACACCATCACCACTCAACTCAAGATGGTTGGCGTATTCTCGACCATTTCACAAAGGATTATATTCTGAAACGCTTCTGTCTTCTGTCTTCTGTTTTGTCCCCATCCATATTTTCCTTAGTTTCCCTTAATTTATTTTCGTTTTCTTTTTATATGCAGTGGCCTGGGAAGAAAACTCGCTTACTGAACTCTATGCTTTTGTAAAAGTTAAAATATATTTAGTTTTTTTCTTCTAAACACATTACTTGTAATTTATGAATAAATATACGATCATTCGTTCATAGTTAGAGTGCAAAATAACGCAGCCGATGTAAATGTTTAGAGTTTCTTTAGTGACAGAAATGGTATTGGAACGCTCAGGTGGTTAGTAGACTTTTACTTGGCTGTCTGCACCTTTTCTGGGTCTCGGCGCCACGACAGCAAGTGCATGGGGAGGCCTCAAGCTTGAGGAGGTACAACACAGCGCTTGGGTAAGGCTTGTCTTAAAATAGGATATGTATGTTAGGTTGGCAAGCGAGCAGCGTCCCCGGCCAGGCTTGGGAGTCCTGCCGGGAGGAGAGCCACGCGCATCCCCATATCCCCATGCGGGTTGTCATCCTTGTGTGTCACTTGGATTTTACTACCATAATTGTGTATCAACATAGATCGATTTGAGTTATGGATATCTGCAGATATGTACTGATAATTGAACAAAAGCAAGATAGATTTGGGGGAAGTGAAAACAGTGAGTTGTGTCGACTTGTGACCGTTTGGTGAGTAATGTTTATTAGGTCATCTTGTCATGGAGGCTCTAGTGTTGACTGTGCAAACCGTTGTGTGCATGAGCGTTAACTGCGTCACAGCAGCCCAAGGTTGCTCGCTGGCTATTTACTCTTTCATCAGTCGGAATTTGACTTTTCTTACCCTCCTTACCAGACCAAGTTGTGGCACTGGAATCCATCAGCTCATTCAAATCAGCCTTGAATCAATTTCTGAGCCCACTTTACTAATTTCTCAGCCCACTTTGCCAATTTCTCGATTATACTACATCTCTCTTAGATTTATACTTTTATTTCATTATAACATACTCGTAACACTCACTCGTGAATGTAATAACATCAATACTCGGTGATTTTTCTGTCTGAAAAAGGTAGGCAACTCATTCACTACTTAATACTTGACTGGCATACCTTCAGATCTGTGCTGCCCTTGTTTAGCCTAGTATAATGTGGTAACATACGGTAGTCAACCAGATGAACCCTTCTCATCAGGTAGACCTTATTCTGAGTAATTTGAACCCTAGAGATACACACCCCAAATTATTTATAATGCTGACAACAATTTTTAAGGATTTATCTGTGTTTTGAGGATGCAAGTCTAGTTTGGTTAGGTCACCAGATTCAGAACAGACCAAACACTACATGTGCATCAGGTGAACCAGCCAAGAGCAAAAAAATAAAAATGAAAATTTAGATACCGTAATAGCAGACTTGACTGATGACCCCCAAAGTTAAGAAGTGAGTCTATAGCCAAAATGAGGAGAGGTATTTTGACACTCATCACTGGAAAGAGTTGAAGTCATAGGACAGAGGAAAAATGGTAGTGAGAGAGTACCAGAGTTCAGCAGTGAAAGGGGTAAAAGAATAAATATACTAGTTAATGCTTGCATTAGTGAGATGGACAGTAAAGGTATGAACAAAGATAGCAAGTGTTGTGCAGCAGGGCCAGTCAGAATCATTTTGTTGCATCAGTATACATAAATTAAAAGTAAAACAAGATAAAAGGATAATGAACTGACAAATCTTGGTGCAGTAGCCTCCCCTCACTGCCTGGCATCACAGCTGTGGGCATTGTACTGTCTGCTGTGGCTCAGTCATTTCACAGTTCCAAGGCACCAACTAATTATTTCTGACCAGTTAGGTTGCAGTGAATGAGTGGTAAGAATTAATAGAGAAAGAGGGAGAGATTCCAGTGATATATATATAGAGAGAAAGAGAGAGAGAGAGAAGTACTGTATTTCTTTCCACATGGAAACATAGATAATCAGAACTGGTTTGCTTATCATTACTAGTTAGTTTATCCATCTGTTCCCAGTTTGTTTATCCATCTGTTACCTGTTTATTCACCCATTTTAGTTCTGCATTGTTCATTTCTCCATCTATCCTCCGTTACAGCAGGACTGAGTGGGGGTGGGACTGCTGACAACCATGGCAGTGAGTCTGGTCATGCCACAGCCTCATCCTGGTGTTCCAGCCCATGTAGGCCCTCAGGTGCTCCCTTGGCTCCACACAGGTGAGGCGCAGGACAGTAGAGGCTCCATTTAACACAAGTCAGGGTGCACAAGTGTTTGTGCTATCAGTTTTGTGCTAAATGAAATACTGTTTTAATGGAAAGGTTCTTGTGGTGGGAAAGCAACATACGCCAATTTAATTTCATTTAAAATCAAAATTAATCATTTTTATTTTTTTATTTATTTATTTTTTTTGATGTTGCAGATTTTTCAGTAGGTTTATATTATGAATTGTGTTTGTTGCATGCTTAGTTGCATGCTTAGTTAGTTAATGCCTCAGAAAACTGTATATAAAAAGTTTGCTGATTACTTAATGAAAGAGCAGTGAAAAGTGAGTTATTCACCTGGAAAACTGTATATAAAACTTTAATTAACCCCTTGAAAGAAAGGTGAAAAAGTGAGTTATTCACCTGGAAAATTATATATATAAAAAGTTTGCTAATTTTGTAATGAATAAAGCAGCAAAAAAAAAAAAAAAAATAGTGAATATATAAAACCTTAAATAATTACTTGATGAAAAGCATAGGAGGGTTAGTGCAGATCCAACCACTAAGGATAAATTAATAGAAAAAAACTAAGTCAGCACAGGAAAGAGAAAGTTCTAGAAACAAACCCCAAACCAATCAATATATAGGAAAATCATTCAAAACTTGTAGGAAAACTATGAAAAACCTTGAAAAAAAACATTACAGAACAGGAGGGTGGTGGTGGTTCTGTTTGTATTGCATGATTTTTTTGTGTTTTTTTTTTTTGTTAGACTTTATATATATATATATATATATATATATATATATATATATATATATATATATATATATATATATATATATATATATATATATATTCAGAGGAGGAGGCAGTAGACACCTGCCGAAACAATAATTACTCCCAGTGAGGTCTAAAGCACTGTTCAGTGGGTGCTGTGAACTTATCATTAAACCCAGCTGTGACCTCACTGAACATTTCCCTTTGTGTCTCACAACACAAGGGGGCAGTCACAGCCTGCCCTCTAAAGACAACTCTCTTCCTCCACACAAAACTACAAGCACCTAATAACACACACACCTTTCACTCAAAAATTTTAAAATCATTATGGCGACTCCTACACCAGCCTCGGAAACCCCATCTGGGGAGGGGACCATAAATGTCCCCAGGTCGGACTGCCTTTCTGTCGACGACCCTAAATGTCTTGACACCCCCCTCAACTTTTTCTTCATTAACTTTGCAACATTCGTGGTCTAAGATCTAATTTTCAGTCTGTAGAACACCACCTCTCCTCTTCTAAACCTCATCTTCTTTTCCTCACTGAAACTCAGGTGTCTGGCCCAACTGACAGTAGCCCCTTTTCTGTTCCCTCCTACTTTCTCTATCCTCATTTTCGATCCAAAGCTGGATGCTGCGTTTATGTGCGCAATGACTTAACCTGCTCTCGTGCCCACGCTCTTGAATCTTCCGAGTTTTCCACCATCTGGCTATGACTACAGAGTCACTCTCATACTAAATTTATCTGTGCTGTATACCTCTCACCTAACTCCTCTGATTATAAGAAATTCTTTGACTACTTAACTTCCAAAGTGGAGCACATTCTGACCCTCTTCCCTTTTGCAGAGATCTCCATTCTTGGAGACTTCAATGTTCACCACCAGCTTTGGCTTTCCCCTCCCTTCACTGACCATCCTGGTGAACTAGCCATCAACTTTGCTATCCTCCATGACCTAGAGCAATTGGTGCAACACCCTACTCGTATTCCTGACCGTCTTGGAGATACGCCCAACATTCTTGACCTTTTCCTGACCTCTAATTCTTCTGCTTATGCTGTTACCCTTTCTTCTCCGTTGGGCTCCTCTGAACACAATCTCATATCATTATCTTGTCCTATCACTCCAATCTCTCCTCAGGATCCCCCTAAGCGAAGGTGCCTCTGGCGTTTTGCCTCTGCTAGTTGGGGGGGACCTGAGGAGGTATTTTGCTGATTTTCCTTGGAATAACTACTGCTTCCATGTCAGAGACCCGTCTTTGTGTGCTGAGCGCATAACAGAGGTGATAGTGTCTGGCATGGAGGCGTACATTCCTCACTCTTTTTCTCGTCTTAAACCTTCTAAACCTTGGTTTAACAAAGGGTGACCGTTCTAATCCCTCAAACTACCGTCCTATTGCTTTAATTTCCTGCCTATCTAAAGTTTTTTAATCTATCCTCAACAGGAAGATTCTTAAACATCTGTCACTTCACAACCTTCTATCTGATCGCCAGTATGGGTTCCGTCAAGGCCGCTCTACTGGTGATCTGGCTTTCCTTACTGAGTCTTGGTCATCCTCTTTTAGAGATTTTGGTGAAACTTTTGCTGTTGCCTTGGACATATCAAAAGCTTTTGATAGAGTCTGGCACAAAGCTTTGATTTCCAAACTACCCTCCTACGGTTTCTATCCTTCTCTCTGTAACTTCATCTCAAGTTTCCTTTCTGACCGTTCTATTGCTGCTGTGGTAGACGGTCACTGTTCTTCTCCTAAATCTATTAACAGTGGTGTTCCTCAGGGTTCTGTCCTCTCACCCACTGTCTTCTTATTATTCATTAATGATCTAAACCAAACTTGTTGTCCTATCCACTCCTACACTGATGATACCACCCTGTACTTTTCCATGTCTTTTCATAGACGTCCAACCCTTCAGGAGGTAAACATATCACGCAGAGAAGCCACAGAACGCTTGACTTCTGATCTTTCTAAAATTTCTGATTGGGGCAGAGCAAACTTGGTATTGTTCAATGCCTCAAAAACTCAATTCCTCCATCTATCAACTCAGACACAACCTTCCAGACAACTATCCCCTCTTCATCAGTGACACTCAACTGTCCCCCTCTTCTACACTGAACATCCTCGGTCTGTCCTTTACTTATAATCTGAACTGGAAACTCCACATCTCATCTCTAGTTAAAACAGCTTCTATGAAGTTAGGCATTCTGAGACACCTCTGCCAGTTTTTCTCACCCCTCCAGCTGCTAACTCTGTACAAGGGCCTTATCCGTCCATGTATGGAGTATGCTTCACATGTCTGGGGGGGGGGGGGGAGTTCCACTCATACTGCTGTTCTAGACAGGGTGGAATCAAAAGCTTTTTGTCTCATCAACTCCTCTCCTCTAACTGACTGTCTTCAGCCTCTCTCTCACCGCCGCATTGTTGCATATCTAGCTGTCTTCTACCACTATTTTCATACTAACTGCTCTTCTGATTTTGCTAACTGCATGCCTCCCCTCCTTCCGCAGCCTCGCTGCACAAGACTTTCTTCTTTCTCTCACCCCTATTCTGTCCACCTCTCTAACGCAAGAGTTAACCAGTATTCTCAATCATTCATCCCTTTCCCTGGTAAACTCTGGAACTCCCTGTCTGCTTCTGTATTTCCATCTTCCTATGACTTGAATTCCTTCAAGAGGGAGGTTTCAAGACACTTATTCATCAATTTTTGACCACTGCTTTGACCCTTTTGTGGGACTGGTATTTCAGTGGGCTTTTTTTTTTTTTTTTTTTTTTTTTTTTTTTTTTTTTTTTTTTTTTTTTTGCCCTTGGCCAGTGTCCTTCCTATATATATATATATATATATATATATATATATATATATATATATATATATATATATATATATATATATATATATATATATATATATATAATGTTTAGAGTCTTTATATTCTAGTTAATATTATGTACAAGCTAGTTTATTGTACATAAGTTAGTTTTTACATATAACTTAGTCTTTATTATATGTAAGTTAGTCTCATTTCTTTCCTGTATACAAGTTAGTCATTTTGGAGTCATGTACACACACACTCACACTCACACCATCAACAGGAGGAGGAAGAATGGCAACAAGGAGCCCACTAGGATGTGACAGGACTGGAGGAGGTGAAAAGTCCTCTGAAGAGGCCATCAGGAGGCTGTCATCTACTGATCAAGTCTCCACACGTCTACCAGCAGGATGCAGGTATGGAGGGGCATGTTTTGGTGTGTATTTACCTAGTTGTACTGTACAGGGCACAAGCTAAAGCTCATTTTGTCCTGTCTCCATAGTCATATTTATCCAGTTTCTCTTTAAACGTGTACACTTTGCCACAACCATCTCTTCCTTAATATTATTCCAGATTCCAGTAGTTCTTTACAGACAGCTGTATTTCTTGATGTCGCTTGAACATTCACTCCTCTCTCCTCTTTATTTTCTTCCCATGCTCTCTTGTCTGTCTCTCTCTCTTCTCCATCTGGGGTACCAAGTCATTTATCTCTTCTTCCTATGTTTACTAATTTGTACATTGTTACCAAGTCTCCTCTTTCTCTTCTCTCTTGAAGTGTTGGTAAACCCATCTCTGCAAGTCTTTCTTCATAGCTAAAATCTTTCAATTCTGGTACCATCTTTGTTGCTATCCTCCGTATTCTTTCCACTTTCCATTTGAAGGTGAATACTGAACTCTACAAGGAATTGGAAGATGATAAAGTAAAATATTTACAGTACTTCAGAATGTCAAAGTTCAAGTTCAACTATTTGTTAAATAACATAGAGATCTTCTCTAGAAAACATTACTTTTCGGGAAGCAGTTACCCCAATAGAAAGATTGGCTGTGTGCATGGCACCTTCATGTCACATCATAATATTCTTGGAAAGAATCTGTGATGTGTTGGTGAAATGACAGTTGTGAACTGTTTGGCATGAAGAGGTCCATTTCATTACTCAAAAGAAATTCTAACAGAACAGTGACGTGACATAATGATAATGAGACAGAGGCATGATGAATAGTGTGAATTGGCCTTAATACCCATAGATAACGGGTAGCGCTCCTGACTGGGAGGCGGAAGGTCCCATGTTCGATCCTCCAGTAGGTGTTTGTTATTCTGTGGCGAAGCTCCTGCCAAAGATGTATATCGTATGCAGTTCAATCATGTCCACACTATGAAAGTGGTGAAGCTATGTAAATGGTGCAGCTTCTGCCAAAAAAGTATATCGTATGCAGTTCAATCATGTCCACACTGTAAAAGCGGTGAAGCTGCTGCCATGTAAATATATATACCATATATATATGTAAATATGTATACCATGTAAATCAAGACCCCCTTCAGCGACTATCACTGTATTGTCTGCTGCCTCTTGATAAATAAACTTGATATTATTATTATTATTATTATTATTATTATTATTATTATTATTATTATTATTATTATTATTATTATTATTATTATATTGAGTCTAAAGTATACCACAACATAATTGTGAGTGCTACTGAGTGAACAGGGTGAATGAGTTGTTTTTTGCATGAATAAACTTTAACTTTGAGTGTACCTTCCCTACAGCATAAGTGTGAGTGCTACTGGTTCAACAACCAGAATGAGGAGCAGCAGTTTGGTACTGTCAGTATGTCCTTTGTGAAGGCGCAGCAGATGTGTCCAAACTTCATGGTGCAGACTCAAGTTTAAGTACACCACCAATGCCGCCACTACTGGTGGGTGCCACTACTCGTCTTTTGTTCATGGGAGAGGGACACCGGCTAAGGCCATCAAAAAATAGAAAAATGGGCCTACTGAGGTGATGGTCCCAAAAGAAAGGTCACAAGAATAATTCAAAATTTAAGGGTAAGTGTTTTGAAACCTCCCTTGGGTTCCCACAGGTGGAATGCATGCATCCTCCCCTTTTCCTCCTTGCTGTCCTGCCTTGACTGACCATGCCCTGCCGGACATGGTGTGGCTCATGAGGGACTGCCAGGCCTCGGAGACCCTGCCTGGTACTAGTGCACTGTTCGGCCTGCTGTGGGCTCACTGGGACCATGTGTAGGCCCTCCTCAGGGCTGGGGTGAGGCACTGGGCTTTTCTATATTTACCATAGCACATATCAAGGACATTCACTACATGTGTGGGGCTGTGTAGGTCTTGATTTTTTTTATTTATTTATTTTTTATTTTTTACCATATACAAAGGGTGCTGGCCAAGGGCAACAAAAACTTTAGAAAAAAAAAAGATCCACTGAGGCACCAGTCCCCTAACAGAATTCAGAAATTATCACCAAACACTGGAGGACAAGGACTGGTTGACACTGGCTTTTGTTGTAACCACCACTTTAGAAAATTTAGTTTGTATTACCTTTCACATTACAAGACTTGATGGAGACTCTGGGCTTTGTTGTTTTACCTGTCACACTCAGGAAAATTGAGTTTGTATTATGTTTGTATTACTCTTCACATAGCAAGGCCACTGACTACGTGTGGGACTGCTCAGGGCTTGATTGAGACTGGTTTTTGTTGTGTTAGCTGCTACATTGTAAAAACATGGTTATTTTATTTTCCTGATTACAAAGCATTGGGTTATTAGTTGTCTTTAATTTTTCACTACAGGATATCAGTTTGTTGCTTTGACCACCACACTTTAAAATATTCAGATTGTGTCACTTCTCAAACTGCAAGGGGTAATTTTAACCACCACACTCTAAAAAATTAAGTTTGTATTATTTTTCAGACTAAGGCATTGAGATGTTAATTGTTACCAAACTACTTAAAAAATATTCCTCTCTCTCTCTCTCTCTCTCTCTCTCTCTCTCTCATGAGCATCTCAGTAAGTCTTTCCCCACAGTGTGAGTTGAAAGCCTGTTTGGACTGGTGAAGGTCATGCAGCAGCAGCAGATGGCAATGGTACAGACTTCGGAGCAGTACATTTTCCTGCACCGTGTAATGAGGGAACTGTTCAAGGAGAGGAGACTCATGGTGATCGACGCCCACCCCTACCAGAACATTGTCACTGATGGGGCACCTCTCATTCTGTGGGAGGAGAGTGACTACGAGGAGCTGTACATGAAGCCAGAGAAGCAAGGTGTCTGTGAGAAAGAGAATTTTCACTTTTTTCCTTTTCTTTTTTCAGCATTTTTGGCTTTTGTCTTTTCTTTTTTTTCTCTCCTTTTTGTATTCTTTCCTGTATTTTCTATCTTTTTTTGGTTTTTCATTTTTCAGTTTTTTACCTTTTTTTTCTGCATCTTGCCTCTTCTGCTTTGTTCAGAACAGTCTTTTCTATCATTTTATCTTCCATGTAAGTTTTTTTTTTTTTTTTATGGGAGAAAGACTGAGAAACTGTGTAATGTTTTACTTGTGTCTGATGTGTTTAATGTAAGTTATTTTGTTAGTTATTTGAATTATGCTTAGTGGATTATATTGTGGTTAATATCTATTTATCTGTGTGTGTATGTGTTACTTTGTATGGACTATGACCCTTTGTAAGAGCAGTGGTTTGCTACATGAACAGATAACTAATGTTTTCCATTCCTTCCACAGCAGATAAACAGCCCCCCCACCAAGCCCCATCCCAGCCAGCCACCCCCTCCATCCACCAGTCCCCAGGGCAACTGCCCAGCCAAGAGCAGAAGCCCTGTGTAGCGCTTGCTAGCTGAGGACTTTGGACCAACTTGGACATCTACAGCAGCAGCAGCAAGGTGCTCTTCTTGGAGAAAGTAGAGGAGCTGTACTTGAAAATTACCCCAGCTTCACCAAACGGCTTTCATCATCTGCTGCCTTGTATATAATACACTTTGAATATCACCTCGTCTTTATCTTGAAATGTGTAAAGAAAAACAAATAATTATAATTAGTGTATAATTTTTACCTTGAATTAAAAAGTTAATTGTGCAGTATCATTTCTCAATAGTGGAGGAGGAAGGAACCTGAAAATTAGACTGTGCCTTGTATATAATACACTTTGAATATCACCTCATCTTTATCTTGAAATGTGTAAAGAAAAACAAATAATTATAATTAGTGTATAATTTTTACCTTGAATTAAAAAGTTAATTGTGCAGTATCATTTCTCAATAGTGGAGGAGGAAGGAACCTGAAAATTAGACTAAGTTTAAGTGGTCATTTGTTCATAGAGGCCCCCTCCCTCCCCTTGGGGAGGGTTGGACTTTTGTATAGACACCCTAACCCTGAGGGAGGGGGCCTCTATGAGCAAATGACAGCTTAAACTTAGTCTAATTTTCTAATTTTCAGGTTCCTCCACTATTGAGAAATTGATACTGACCATGATTAACACCTTTATTTATTTACTTTTATTTTTTATTTTTTTATTATTTTTTTTTTTTTAGCCAAACAGTTCTTGTATAACAAAACTACATATAACAATTATAAGGCAGATTACACAAACTTATTCTTTCAATATCGCAAGCAATTTCTGAAGTTTATACACATATTTTCATGGCAGGAGGCAAGAAAAGCTGGACACTGGAGTTGAGGTGTTCCCAGCCTCAGTACAACAGCAACACTAGACCACCCCACACAAAGCTTGGGCTGATGTGTAGCTCAGGTTCTGCAACATTCACTGTGTGATAACAGGCCATCCACTTCTGTCAGGACTCCACTTGTACTTGAAGACAGACTGGGTTGACAGCTGGATAGAACTGGGTCCTCTTCAACTGTGATTTTTTTTATTTCAAATCACCAGTAGTCCATGCTGTCATGCCCAGGAAAGGGTTCTCATCCTTACAATAGTACCACAAACAAGGTACAGCCTAAATCTGCTGGCTCAAGAACTGATGATGCCAATATGGTGGTGGACTCTGGTAATCATGAAAACAGAAGTACATTACTTACACAGCTATAAACTTTCAAAATGTTCCTCATACACTATAATTTCAACAGCAAACAAACAAGTTTGGAATCTCTACCTGAGAGTTTTGGTGGAGCCCACACACAATAAGGCTCAGTTGAGCCATTGGTGTGGTGAAGACTTGGTGCTGTACAATTTGGGTAATATGCCTCTGATGCAGCAGCAGCCATAAGCAGTGTCACTGAAATCCTGCCAGCCACTCATGTCTGCCTAAAAGTCAGTGGTCCCACAGAGGCTCTCATCATCACCTTTTGGACAGCTCTTCTCAAAATCACATACCTACAGAAACATGGAAATATAATTTCATTAAAGAATGATGATCTTCATTAGGAAGCTACAATTCTCAGTTTGAAGGCACTGAATAAAGAAATAATATAGGTAATGGGTATATGAATGGTGGGCTTTTTGTGATATACTTAACAGTGCATGAATGAAAATTTTAGAAGAGCCATTGAAACTCACTTGGTCATAAGATATACATGTAGGTGTTTCACTTTCTATATTATAAACTGATCATGACAATGGCTTGTAGATGGGTGGTGGTGTTGAGATGCCAGGAGTCACAGTGCACTCTGGAGTCAGGGAGAAGTCATGAAATGCCACTGAGCCACTGTTCTTTACTGTCACCCACATATCAATCTGAAGAGGTATTAATAAAGCTTCATGAAACAAGGATAATAGAAGAGTCATTATATATCTAACAAATACTTGTAATGGAATCCAAACAGGTACCATTCACTATAGCTTGTCCTGTGCCAGGTATCATGAAGGGATAGTTTTTTAAGGTAGTGGGGCATCAAAGGCATATGTAGGAAAGACAAAAGACAAAGAGACAGATGACATGTACAGATGAAAAGAAAGTTTTAGATGGATAAAATTATGCATAGTGAGGAATATAATGAGAGGAAGAGAAATATTGATAAGTAGATCATGAAGACAGAAAAGTGCAGGTACTTCTTTGAGTCATTCTTATAAAAGGACAGTTTCCAATTTCATACTTACATAGAAACGCTGAGAAACGAGTCCAGTGGAACACAAGTTTATCTTCTCCACACTTGCAGGTGGAATATTATGTTTGCAGAGTCCAACGCATTTAGGTCTATTGTTACTTTTGATTACCCAGATGTAGCATAATAAAGATGGAACTGCAGAGACAAAAAATCTTAAATTAATTAGGGATAGGTAATGAAAATGCCCACGTTTCTCTCTGTTTGCCAATCTACCTACACATCTTTTCTGATGCTTGTTCATAAGGACTTCTCAATGGGGTTAGCCGTGTGAAGAATGTTCAGGTCCTCCATCTTTACATTTTTTTTAAAATTCTCTTACTACTGTGAGGAGTCAGGCGGAGCTAGACGCATCATGATGTTCAGCTGCTTAGCATGGGGTTTGATGGGAAGTATTTGCTTTGGAACGAGAGAGATTTTGGCATGGAACACGGACACTTGAGGTGTTGTTTTAGAGGTCTGGATTGTGTGGCTTTGTCAGCATAGCAGGTATGTGATAGTGTATATCATTGTGAAGATATTGTTGGGCAAAGTATTGGATGTTAATGAAATGTAAGGAGCGGAAGAGAGGATGATTAGAGTGCACCATGGGTGTGTTGCAGGAGTTTCACGGTGATGCTTAAGGACCGTAGCCGCAGTCGTCTTCACCAGTGTGTGCCTATCTACTGGAGGAGTGGTGTAGTGTGTGGCCATCCAGAGCCCTATCAGTTTGTGGTGACAAGAGGGAGACACCTGTCATCACTCAGCAGGGGAAAAGAAGCATTCGTGTGAACAAGGGTTACCCGTGGTGCCTCTCAACTGGAAATTTTGAGGTGTACAAGTTTCATTTAGTTATTTCTTTCTTTTTTTTTGGTTGTGAGTTTACACGAGTTGTGTATTGATTTATTTTGATATCCATTAAAGTGTTATTTGTATGTTTTATGTTTGTTTATCCTGGCAGGAGATTTTTTTTTGTTTTCACTCTAGTGGTGAAGTTAAGGTGAGCCCAGGCTGGCTGGTGGGCAGCTGGTACTTCATTACACTACTTTGTATATTGCAAAAAAAAAAGCCACCATTATTTTCTTTCTTTCAACACTACATGGGTGTGGAAATATCAGCAACATGTGTGGAAGTGGCCAAACTGATAGACAACTAACTATATAACAAAGTAACCTTCAGGAAATATTACCCGGCAGTTGGTGGGGGCTTGCACTACTGGATACATGATGGTGGCAGAAGAATATGTAATCAGCATGTGACCGTCCCCTGTGTTAACAGTATGGTCCCTGCACTGTCATTTAACAGTTAGAATAATTTAATTGAAAGCTTATGTTTAAGTTATCTGGGGTTACTAACTATATATATATATATATATATATATATATATATATACACACACACACACACAAAACAAATAAATATCAAAACTGAGAATTTTCAACCAAGAGCAAACAAGTATTCAAAAAATAACAAGAACAGACCTGTAGGGTGGCATCTTGCTGAAGTGTGGCTCAGTCAGCTGGAAGATATCAGAAACACCCCACCCACACTAGTCACCATCCATCCTCAAAGCTGCACCACAATGGGTAATCACCTGTAGGTGTGATGGAAAGGGCAACATAGCATTTGTGAAGCTTCATTTCCTATACAGACATCAGGACTGTGACACTTTCCTCAGTGGCTCCTTTGTTCACACAGTTTAATTAATTTCTGTGATACAATGTGGTGGCTGACAATTAAAGCACAGCTACAATGGACAGCAACGGGGTCATACAGTAGCAGTGCAATACGATGGAGGGACTGAGGATACTCATTTATTATATTTCCTAAAACTATTGACTACATACTAGTGAACAACAATGTAGAGGAAAAAGGATGCAGAGTATGGAAAATTGAAGATATCATTATCTCTGATCACATACTAACAGGAGTGACGTAGAAAATAAAGAAAATGAAGAGAATCAAGGAATAATGGATTGAAAAATGGAAACTGTAAGAAGCAAATTGGGAGACGTACGAAGTAAGTGTAAATGAAAGGATATCTAAAGAAACCAGTGAACGGCAGGTGAACATAAACACCTTAGAAAAACATATCAAAGAAATCCTAAAACAAAAAGCAAAGAATTAGGAATCAAGAAAATTATGGTGGGTCCACTGAAACTTAAAGGTTGATGGGATGAGGAGGTAAATAAAGCAATAGAAAACAGAACCCAGAGAACACCGAAGAAATTAGTATCCCTTCCACCTCCATTCACCGGCTGTCTCCATATGTTCCCTTATTTCTACCTCTCCTCACCTTCCACATGGGCGGCGAAGGTGCTGACTAGTCCATGC
Organism: Scylla paramamosain; assembly: GCF_035594125.1. Classification (NCBI taxonomy): domain Eukaryota; kingdom Metazoa; phylum Arthropoda; class Malacostraca; order Decapoda; family Portunidae; genus Scylla; species Scylla paramamosain. Next base: position 305,334 of record NC_087163.1, on the reverse strand, counting down.
TTCCATCTTCCTCCACTGGGTCAAGAATTAAGGGTCACTCAAGGGAATGGGGTAGAAATGGTAAAAAAAAAAAAAAATTACGAGCAAAAGTCTGACACTCAACTCGTTCGCCATGTCTTGCTGACTGGCGTCGCTTTGTTCCCGTGACGTGACTTCACCCGGGCCGTTTTCTTTTGTCTTTTTTTTTCATATAGATAAATAAATAAATAAATATATATATATATATATATATATATATATATATATATATATATATATATATATATATATATATATATATATATATATATATATATATATATATATATATAAAGATTGGATTTTAATGGTTTTGGATTATATAGAAGCCCAAAAATTGTAGCTGTAATAAAATGTAATAGAAAAGTGAGGAGAACTTAAAGGTCGATAGAATTTGGTTTCATTTATCTTCCCATTTTCTCTCCTCATTTTCCATTTCTGGAACCTTTTAATTTTATTTCCTTGGATTTTCGAGATAGACAGCAGACAGGTAAAACATGGATGGATGTGAACAGATAGTAGATAGGCAAACTCAAATACGTATATGCTTAGATAGGCAGATAGGTAGATAGAGATAGATATTCCAACAAATGGACAGACAGTTAGATTGATAGATAAATAGACACCGATAAATACATTAACATGTAAATAGATAAATGAAATGGATATGAAGGCAGACATCAATATAGATAGATAGATAGACAGATAGCTGGTTAGATAGATAGATACGTAGGTAGAGAACAGACAGACAGATAGATAGATAGGTAGGTAGATAGATAGACAGACAGATATATAGATAGGTAGGTAGATAGATAGACAGACAGATATATAGATAGGTAGGTAGATAGATAGACAGACAGATGGATGGATACGTAGATACAAACATACATATAGTAAGATAGATAGACAGACAGACAGACAGACAGATAGATAGGTAAATAGACAGATAGACAAACTTCCTTAATGCAAGAGTTAACCAATATTCTCAGTCTTTCGTCCCTTTCGCTGGCAAACTCTGGAACTCTCTGCCTGCTTCCATATTTCACCCTCCCTATAGCCTGAATTCTTTTGAGAGGGAGGTCTTAAGCTACCTCCAGTCTTAGATAATCCTTTTGGTCCTCTTCCCTGTATGGACTGGCACCTTTGTGGACCATAAAATAAAAATCTAGTTTGAGAATGGATAGTGACCACACCACTTAATCAACATACCTGGTTAAGTTCACAGGCAAAGAGTAACCTCACATTACTTTGATTTTGAGGTGTTCATGGTTGGGGAAAGTTTGTGGAACAGTGTAAGAACCTCCTAGTATGCTGGCTGATATAGACAAGAGGACCACACCTATCTATCCAACCCACATGTTTCGAGTTCCCTAGCAGAAGACTAAAAACCATATTAACTTCTTGAGATGTTTATAGCTGGGAAAAGTTGGTGTATTGGACAAAAAACTCAATCTGCTTTTTGAAGAGACAAAGTGACCTCACCACCTAACCAACCTAACCAACACCTGTGAAGTGTTTAAGTGTTCATGGCTGGAGGAAAGTTTTTGGAGTCTTGTAAATAAAAGCCTCGAATTCTACTGTTTGCTCCACACTACTCTTCATCTCATCCCCAGCCAAAACTAACCCATCTTGAAGTAGAAAAAAAAATGTCTGTTACTTGAATAAAAACCTGGTACATATATCATCTTTCTATGTAGATTTGACAATAAGTTACACAAAATATACAGAGGACACTATGTATTGCAATTTATTCTAATGAGCTCAGCGTATGGTTCATATTTTTTGTTCCTTTTTTTCAATTATGGAATAGTTGAGGCTAATATATATATATATATATATATATATATATATATATATATATATATATATATATATATATATATATATATATATATATATATATAATTTTTTTTTTTAAGTACAGTCAGAATATTCAAGACATTCCACTTTTTACAGCTACACTAAGAACAATATTCAACAACTTTACGTGTTTACTAATTATTTGTGTGTTATTTGTCCATTATTCATTGTTTTTGCCTTCATATTTAAGTTTTCATTATTATTTTTTTATTCTAGTTTCACAATAATTATAATAGTTCTACTGGGTTATTTATTGCTTATTTATTTACATGTTTATTCATTATTTTTACATTACTTGTCTTGTGTTTAGCCTCAATATTTAAGTTTGCATTATTATTTTTTTAATTCTGTCCCTTGCAATAATTTTAATAGTCCACTTAGCTTAATTATTGTTTATTTGTCATTCCTTACATGTTTGTTAATGAGTTTTGTATTATTCGTCTGTCCATCAGTGTGACAAGATGTTCACCTTTCCAGTGCAATTCTTAGGCCTTTGACTGCTACTTGGCACATCTTCCTTTCAGCACAAGCCATTGCCAGATATTTCCTTTTATTTTACAGTCATGTTTAGATATTATACAAGTAAGGCACTAGAAAGCTCTTTTAATCCCTTTTTTCATTCCTCTTAATACTTCTAAAAGATTTCACATTATGCCTCTAGTGTAATCAATTACTGGATATCACAATGGAAGGGTCAGTAAACAAAGTCATTACAATTATCCTCCACATTGGCCTCCTTACACTGTTTAATCAAGCGCTGAACCTCCTCATTGCCGTCCGTGCCAAGCAGTATCAACCTGTAGGTGTCATAATCTGGGTGGCAGCTGGGCAGTCTGGCCATGGTGGAACACAGCTTGTGGAGGTTGTGACTGACAGACCAGTACTGTGGCAAGTGTTTTGGCTGCATGGTATCCAGGAAATGCCTGCGCCACCTATGCTGCAGCTGCACGAGTCCTTTTCTGCGGTACTTCTCACACACTTGCTCCCCATGAGCCTGGAAGTCCTCGTTCCAGTCCCTGGCATCAATGTCGGCCGCCTCCTGCAGGAGTTCATGGTTTAGGGAATCAACATTAAAGAAATTTTTCACAACATTCTCTAGTTCAGTGATTCTTGGTTGGGGAATGGTGGAGCGTGACCTGAGCAGTGCCCCAGCAGCATTTTTCACATTCCTGCGCTGGGTGTCCATTGTCACCCGGCGGTTGCCTGCCCCGCCAATAGGAGCACTGCATTCTCCAGCCAGCACCTCCCTGAGGGTGGCATCATGGGCACTGCTGACCCGGTGGCACTGCACACACAGCAGTACCACATCATGGCTCTGGTGATCCTTGAGGATGGTTGGGAAGTGCCTGCGGTACTCATGTGGTACCACATTCTTCTTGATGTAGGAGTGGCCCTGGCCACACACCACACATAGGTTGTGCCGCTCCTGCACGTAGTATCGCTCGTCCTCATACTCCTCTCGAGGTCTGCCGGCCGGCTCAAAGTTGAGGCGCACCACCAGTGGCTGCTGGTGCACCACTACCCCAAGGCCTTTCTCCACATACCACCGTGCCTTCTTGGGGTCACAGGTGCACAGCGGCATGCCATCAGGGGCCAACAGCTGGCAGTTGTGGTACAGAGGAGTCTTGCGGGGGCAGTATGCCCGACTGGTCTTACTAACCTTGGCTGCCACTTGGTGCTGGCTGGCACAACCTTCACCTGAGAGAGACAACAAATGTCAGTGTTCACATACTGTAAGTACATCACATCAAATGACATAACTGAATATAATGCACAAAAAATATAATAATCTTTTCCTTACAAAGAGTGGATCAGTTACTTTAATCTCATGTCAATTATGAAAGTGTGTATAACCACCATTTCCACCAATTATGTACCACTGTGGTACATAGTTGCTCTTCTGAACTTGCTAACTGAATGACTCCTTTCCTCCCATGGCCTTGCTGTACAAGACTTTCTGCTTTCTCTCACCCCTATCCAGTCCACCTCCCTAATGCAAGAGTTAACCAACTCTCAACCAAGGGTATTCTCAATCTTTCATTCCTTTAACTAATAAACTCTGGAATTCCCTGACTGCTTCTGTATTTTCCCCTTCCTATGTCTTGAACAGTTTCAAGAGACAGGTTTTAAGACATATCTCAAATTTTAGATAACTCTTCTGGCTCTACCCTTTGGGGACTGGTACTTTCAGTGGGCATTTTCTCTCAGCCTTTTCGTACCCTTTGGCCAAAGCACCCTCTTCTATCTATCTATATTCCCACCTGGCTATCCCACACATGATGGTCCAGGTAAAGCACCACACACTCATAAACACATCATTTGCACTTTTAGCCCCTATTACATAAAAAAATAAATAAGTAAATAAAAATTAAATAAAAGATATAAACAAGATACGAGTATGAACATTAGCAAAAAGTATGAATAATGTTCAAGTTTTTAATACAAGGATGAATGTTATGTATATCTGTGATGTCCAAAACTTACCGAGCCGAAGTAACTTTGAGGCTGAGGTAGAGAACTTGAGGTCCAGAAAGTGGTGGCAGGTCTGGTGGATGTGTGCCATCAGGTGGTGGTGGAAGAGTGATGGAGGCAGCCAGGGCAGCCACCACATCCCTGCCACCTCACCACACTGCCACATTCTGCTGCATGCCACCAACAGCACCTGCACACCAGCCAGGGCATCTTCTGCTGCATAACTTTGCTGTGGAAGAAAAGCATGTCACCTTTAGGACACACACAAGACTCAATAATGGAAGACCCTAAAAACAAAAGAACATAAGGGAAGCTGCAAGAAGTCATCAGGCCTACACATGGCAGTCCCTGTGTGAATCATGCCTACCTATTTCCACCTATCATCTCCATCTATAAATCTGTCTAATCTTCCTTTAAAAGCCTCCCTAATGACTCAGCACTAACAACCTGATTACATGTAACAATAATGCACTATATGCATTCTATCCTTGGGCCAGTTATATAATAAATAAAGACCTGAAAACTGGGTTAAAAACATAAGAATACAAGAAAACAAGGCAAGCTGCAAGAAACCATCAGGTCTACACATGGGAATCCCTGTACCAAACATTCCTACCTATTTCCGTCTATCATCCCCATCTATTTTTTTCTTAATTTTACCTGCAGTTTTCCCCTCATGTATTAAGGTTATCATACTCAGTCATAAATCTTTCTAATCTTCCTTTAAAGCTCCCTACTGACTCAGCATGACATCTCAGCCTCTGCCATTCTTTCTATGGAGCTAAACCACTTTCAATTGCTGCATTTTATTCAGTCAACCATCTTCATTCTTTCACTTCCATCTGACACACCAAAACTATCTATTACCCATCCTTTCATTCCCTCCACTGTCCATTGTACTTCAATCGCTGATCTTGGTCTTCCATTCCTAGCCATCTCACTTGCACATGTAATGACTGACACAATCACTCCACTATTTTGTCTTGATGTGTACTATACATTTAGTTCATTCAAGGCTACAATTCTCATGACCTCATTGCTGTACATCACCACCACAAACCATCTATGGTACAGAAATCTTGCCACAGCTAAAATACTTTGGTCTTATATTGAAGAATTAGACTTACAGAGCCAGCAAGTGAGTGCTGGTGCTTGAGTTCATATATGCCATAACAGTACATGTACTATAGTCTGCCAGCCCCACTCATCTGTTCAGAGGTGGAATAGTGGTGGACAAGCTTCATCCTATCCTGCCTCCCAAAGTATTCTGAACTAATCTGAACTAATCTGCAGCACCACACCTTACTTACAAACTTAGGGTTAATATGTATATAGATTTTCAGGCAATGAGGCTGCCAAATAAATGAACAGTAAATTATTACCATTATTATAATTACACCTAGCACACCACCCACCTGCCTCCTAGTGAGAGTCTCAGCCTCCCAGTCACTTGCCCGCACCCGCCAGTCCTTGTCCAGTGTGCGGCCCAGGAACCTGAGTGCCAGCGCTGCCAAGCCCAGGCTTGGTGTGCTGTTCCCTGTGGTGTTGCCTGCAACATTAGACTTGGGGCAGCATAACACTACATGACGTAGATCGACACAACCCTGAACCTGGGGACAGAGGCACCTAATAATAATAATAATAATAATAATAATAATAATAATAATAATAATAATAATAATAATAATAATAATAATAATAATAATAATAATAATAATATTTTATTATATAGAGAATTTGTCTTGTACTTGTCCAAATGTAAAAAAGAAAAGTATAAATTTAAAGGATTAAAAAACACTATTAGTCATGCATATCCCTAAAACTTAACATAGAAGAGAAAAAAATTTATTTATATTTCCAACTCAACATACACCTAGTCACATTACTTACACATAAGAAAAGGGAAGCTGCAAGGAGCCATCAGGCCTACAAGTGGTAGTCCCTGCATGAATGTGCCTAGCTAGTTCCACCTGTTATCCTCATCCATAAATTTGTCTAATCTATTAAGGCTCCCTGAGGAAAACGACATATAAGAACCCTGATAGTTTTGCTTATACCACCCTTGTTACATCCCCTGTACCACTTAAGAAGCTGTATCAGATCCTCCCTTAACCTACACAGTACTTGTATAAACCCATAAATAAATTGCAGTGAGTCAGAAAAGATAAAGATATCTCCAGTTTCCAAGAGACACATAAGAGCATCAGAAAACAAGCTCTCAGGCCTGCATGTAGTAGTACCTGTATGAAACATGCCTGTCTGTTTCCATTTATCATCCTCATCTAGAAATTTATCTAACCTTTTAAAGCTCCATAATGACTTAGCACTAACAACCTGATTCCTGAGTCTATTCCATTCACTCCACATGAAAAAAAAAAAAAAAAAAAAGCAATGCTCAAAGCAGAAAAGTATAAGTATCAGTACCCTTGCAGGCTGTTATCTGATACAAAAAGAAAAGACTGGAGCACTAAATACTTTAAATATCTAGAGTATGAAGTCAAAAAAGCCATTGCTAAAAACTTATTATAAGCACCAATACTCTTGAACACTGTTCTCTTATCCAAGGGAAAGAATAATGTAATGAAGATTTTATTTAGAGCATGAAGTAAAAAACAGTTTCCAGAAAATAACTCAGAGACATGCAAAGTGTGGAAGAATTATAAGATACAATTGACAAGTAACAATGCAAGGGAAAAATAAGGAAAGAAGGATTATTACCAATACTCTTAAAAGATGTTCTCTAATTCAAACGAAAAAAAAAAAAACTGATGTAATGAACACTTTATTTAGAATGTGACAAAAAAAAAAAAGTGCTGCCAGAAAATAAATTACTCGAGACATTTAGAAAGTTGTAAAGGTTTACATGATGCAGCTGTGATGTAACAATGCAAGTTATCTAACTGAAAAGGAAAGACTGATGTACTAAACACTTACAATGAAGTTACAAAAATTTGTTGATAATGAATTAATAATTTAAGAGACACATGTTAAGTGGTGAAGAATTACTATTTATATAAGAATATAACTATGGCAAGGGAAATTATTTCATAGGAATGCATATATGTGCATTATTACAAAGGATGCAGAGCTTGAGAAGAGGCTGAGATGTGGAGAGAGAGAGAGAGAGAGAGAGAGAGAGAGAGAGAGAGAGAGAGAGAGAGAGAGAGAGAGAGAGAGAGAGAGAGAGAGAGAGAGAGAGAGAGAGGAGAGGAGAGGAGAGGAGAGGAGAGAGAGAGAGAGAGAGAGAGAGAGAGAGAGAGAGAGAGAGAGAGAGAGAGAGAGAGAGAGAGAGAGAGAGAGAGAGAGAGAGAGAGAGAGAGAGTGAAAGGTTTGCTGTGTGCTTGTGAAAGCAAGATTTCTGGGGAATTATGTGTATTATTATGAAAGATATATGACCTTTGAAGTGGCTGAGATGTGGACAATTAAAAAAATAGTACTAAGAAATGTGTAAGTAAAAGATTTGGAGTATGCTGCAAGAACAAGGATTTCACAGGAATGCAATCACGTGCATTATTATGGAAAATGACCTTAGAAAAGCTTGAGATGTGGAGAATGAAAAGATGTCACTAGCAACCATGTGAGTGAAAGGTTTGATGGGTACAGGAAGGGTGAGGACGGAGTCATGGCATGTTGGGGGGCATAAGGTGTGTTTTTGAAGATAGACGATTTGTTTTGAGGATATAATAAGGTAATTTTAGGAAGGATGACTTGTTCTGATGTCAGAATAAGGTGCTTGTGAGAAGGAATGATAACATTTTTGGATATAATAAGATGACCTTAGGAAAGATGCTTGTTTTAAGGGTTTAGTAAGGTGACTGTAGGAAGGGTAATTTGTTTTGAGGCCATAAGGTGACTCTTTCAGAAGGATGACTTGTATTGAGCCATAACAGATGACTTTACGAAGAATAACTTGTTTTGAGGCCATAATAATGTGACTTTTTAGGAAGAATGACTTGTTTCGAGGCATAATGAGGTGTGTTTCAAGAAGGATAACTTGTTTTTGAGGATTGAGTAAGGTGTGTCTTAGGTAGGAGGGTTTGTTTTGAGCCATAATAAGATGACTCCTTAGAAAAGGTGACTTCTTTTGATGCACAACAATGTGTGCTGTCTTGTCAGAAAAGATGACTTACCAGGAGGCCATAGTCTGTCTCCAAGAACCTCCTGTCTTGATCTATGCCAACACCAGCCTTAATGATGGACACACCTCCAAGAAGACTCTGGAAAGAAGCACATTTATAAGACTGACTGGCCAGAAACCCCCTCTTATACTGAATAAAATAATAAAATGGATAAATAAAAGTAAATATTAGAATCGAATAAATAATCAAATTACATAAATAAATAGACATGGTTAGTGAAGGGGAGTACAAGGCTTGCCAAACAATCAATAATAAATATGTGATTGTGACCAGAAATGTAACACAAGGACTGCTGCAAGTGACAGTTTTGGATGTGACAAAGACTGTGTTCGTGTGTGTGTGTGTGTGTGTGTGTGTGTGTGTGTGTGTGTGTGTGTGTGTGTGTGTGTGTGTGTGTGTGTGTGTGTGTGTGTGTGTGTGTGTGTGCGCGCGTGTGTGTATTTACCTAGTTGTACTGTACAGAGCACAAGCCAAAGTTCATTTTGTCCTGTCTCCATAACCATATTGATCCAGTTTCTCTTTAAACATGTGTACACTGTTTGCCACAACCACCTCTTCCTTCAAATCATTCCAGATTTCAATAGTTCGGTACAGGAAGCTGTATTTCTTGATGTAGCTCAAACATCCACTCTTCTTCTTTATTTTCTTCCCATGCCTCCTTGTCTGTCCCTCTCCTACCTTCATTTGTTGTACCAAGTAATTTCTGTCTATTCTTTCTATATTGTTTACTAATTTGTACACTGTTATCAGGTCTCCTCTTTCTTTTCTCTCTTGTAGTGTTGGTAATCCCATCTCTTCAAATCTTTCTTGTGTGTGTGTGTGTGTGTGTGTGTGTGTGTGTGTGTGTGTGTGTGTGTGTGTGTGTGTGTGTGTGTGTGTGTGTGTGTGTGTGTGTGTGTGTGTGTGTGTGTGTGTGTGTGTGTAATAATAATAATAATAATAATAATAATAATAATAATAATAATAATAATAATAATAATAATAATAATAATAATAATAATAATATTTGGTTTATTAATCTTGCAGCCTTACTGCTGAAAAATTCACATGTTACCTATCAACTTACAAACAAATATAACTACATACTACATCTTAAGTACACATTAACCCTAAGGAAGTATCTTACAATTTGATACAGTGGCTGCCAGATGGCACTGATCACCCTAAAGACTAGGCCCAGGATGAACAGGTTACCCCATGGGTATTTTTCTTATCAGAGGTTGTTTTGCCTACCTAACCAGCAGGTCACAACTCCAGACTTACACCAGGTACCTAATCACTGCTAGGTGAACGGGGGCTACACTGCAAAAGAAATCTGCCCAAAGACTTCTGACCTGGCCTAGATCCTGTCTCGATCTTTATTATCTATTATTTGCTTATTTTTTATCATTTAATATCTATTCATTAATTATTATTTATAATCTTGGTTATTCTTGTCCTCTCCTGACCAATGACCCTGGGAATTTTTCCTATGTTGCCTTTTTTATGCCCTCTTATTGTTTAAAAGATCTTCAATAGGTCTATTCTCAATCTTGTTCTATCTTGACTACTGAACCTGAGTATTTTGCTAGTGTCACCCTTGTTATGCCACCTATACCCCTTAAAGACCTCTATCAGATCCCTTCTCAATCTTCTTGTCCTGTCCTGTTCATATAATAGGTGGAAATAGGTAGGTATGTTCTGCTTATGTCATCCTAGTTATGTTCTCTGTACACCTTATGTTAGTCTAATGTATACAGCATTTTCTTACCTGCAGGGACTCAGGGAGGGGTCGAGTGAAGGCCTGGAGGCGCACCAACACGCATGTCCCAGAGGAGGTGGCCAGCTGCAGGAGGGCCACTGGTCGCCGCCGCCCACTAGCGTCCACCCACTCACAGTCCACCCCTAGCACCCCTTGACCTTGCATCTCCCTTAAAGCACAAGGCAAGACAACTCACATGCTTCCTTCATTATGATATACTGAATGTCAGTGTCTACCCACTCACAGTCCACCCCTAGCACCCCCTAGCCATGCACCTCTCTTAAAGCACAAGGCAATACAACTCTAGGTGTTCCCTTGAAGGAAAAAGACAATACAATTCAAAGGCTTTCTTCAAAGTGATATAATGAAAGTCAGTGTTAGTTCCACCCACTCACAGTCCAGCCTCAACACTCCCTGGTCACACACCTCCCTTGAAGCACAAGACAGTACAATTCAAAGGCTTCCTTCAACAAAGACAACACAATTCAGAGGCTTCCTTCAACAAAGGCAACCTAACTCACACAGACTTCCTTCAATATGAAATACCCCTGTTACTTCTTATGACTGCCATGAATATCTTGTGGGTGTAGTTTGTGAAGTGTATGCAGCCTGATTCTTTTGCTGTTGGTCTTGCTGTTTTGTGGATCATTCTAATGTGTGATGTTTCCTTCCACTGGTATAGTGTGTTTCCTGGCGTTGCTGTGTTGATCTTAAAAGATTGTTTGGTATTTATTTACGAAAAATGTATACCTATGCCACTAGACATCTGCGTCACATAAAAAGAGGGAAAAAATTGTCATATACTCAAGCTACACAACCTTTCCTTCAATAAAAGAGGAAAAAATTTCTATACCAAAGCTAAACATATTTGCTTCACATATATAAAAAAGTGTTATACATCTGAGCTAAAGACATCTGCCTCACAAAAAAGAGTAAAAAAAAAATAATAATAAAAAGAAAAACTGTTGTATACCTACACTACAAAACATTTCCTTCATACAAAAAAAGTTATATATATATATATATATATATATATATATATATATATATATATATATATATATATATATATATATATATATATATATATATATATATATATATATATATATATACACCTAAACTACATTTGCTTCACACAGTGACTACCCATGGTAATGTTTTCCTGTTGTATAAATTCTTCATTCTTCTTTTGTGCCTCCATCTCCTCTTAGTGTTCCCTGAGTCTTTAAATGCATAGGGGATATAACAATGGTAACATAAGCAAAATTCTACAGGTCAGTAACCGGGATAGGACATGAAACACTGAATTCAAGCATCTTTGTGTGTGTGTGAATCACCTTTGTATAAATGGCAGAACTTTCCTCCAATCCTCCTCACTCTGCACCACATACACACGCCTCCTGCACAACCGCACCATCCTGGCCACCCTCCACAACAGCAGCCGCCTGGACACCACATGCCGGTACCGCAGCAGCACACTCACCCCCATTCCCACCAGGACACAACTCAGCAATGAGGAGCAGCCACATTGCCAGCTGAGTCCCATCACATCGCTGTCTCTGCAGCACCTCTATGCTGTCACCTGTTAGAAGAAGTGACATGAATGCTTTATCACACTCATTTCAGGTACTCCCACCCCTAGCAGTGAGGGGCAGCCACATTGCCAGCCCAGCCTCATCAAATCACTGTTTCTGCAGCATTATCACTGTAGTTAGCTGTGTTAAGAAAGTATAGAAAGGTGGATGAATGAAAGATAATCTGGTTGTTAAAGCAAAGTCGTTAGGGAGTTTTAAAAGATTATATACATTCATGAATGAGCATGATAGGAAGGAATTTGTTCTCAAATAGTGATATATGATTGGAATAGACTCAATAATTAGGAGAGAACAAGAAATAATAGGTTCAAATTTGATAAAGTAAGATTTGAAAAGAATCTATTCAAAAAATTATTCTCAAATAAAGTGGTAGATGAATGGAAATGAGTCAGTTAGTGCTAACTCATTAAGAAGCTTTAAAAGATTACAATGATGTATGGATGAGAAAGACAAGTGGAAATAGGTAGGTATGTTTCATGTGGGGACTGCCACATGTAAGCCTGATGGCTTCCTGCAGCTTCCCTTATTTTCTTAAGTTCTAATGTTATTATGTGAGAGATACACCATCACACCCAAACACACACACTATGATATTATTATTTTTTCATATATCACATCACAATACATTATTGTCAGCACAAAGCTAAGAATGTAATAAGTCAAAATTAAACTGATCAACAACAATGATTAGTCCAACACAGTAAATTCAATTAATATAATTACATTTTAAGTACATTTTCACAGACACACAATAAAAACTATATCATTCAAAAATAAAATTGGACCTTCAAAATTCTTAGAAATTATGTATATTTTAGTGAATTTGGTTAGCAATTAATCATTCTTTCAGGCATTATGTATTAAACTCCATTTTAGAACCTGACTTTGCTGTTTTATATAAAATACTGCATATTCACATTTTAACCCAATATTATTTACAAATACTTGTTAATTAGGTAAACAAAATAAAATTAATTACTAATATTATTTACAAATACTTGTTAAT
>NC_087163.1:207500-285000 GCF_035594125.1 Scylla paramamosain | reverse complement strand
GTGAGAGGCGTGCGGCTACTGCCTGAGCTGGACGCACCGGCGCACGTGGGCAACGGGTGGCAATGGGGAGAGAAGGAGGGGTTGGGAAACCTGGCCGTTTGCGTCAACCAGGTGAGTCTCCTTTACCGTACTGTCAATCTTTGTGAAATCTCCTGTGTCGCCTCGCCTTGTAGGCTGTGTGGTCTGCCTTTCTCTTGTACAACGTTTATCTCTTTACTTCGGTTCGATGGGTGTTGATCGCTTGTATGCTAGCTTATAGTGTAGCACAGGGCTGCTCCAGCCCCAGCCGAGGCTCGGTAAGGAATGCCTGGTTGTCACAGATGGCGCAGCATTGTCACTGCCCGCTGCGCAGCTCATCTATCACCCATGCACACGAGAGTACTTATCATGACACTGATATTGTGAGCTGATAAAGAAACAAGCACTAAAAGGGGATAAACTCTTAATCCTCTCTGGATAACACTGCCCGGCTTGCCCGAACACCGCAAAAGAAATAATTTCACGCACCAAATATCATAGTACTGTTAGGATAACAAAAATGCGGCATGCTTACATGTCATCCTTTGGAAAGCGACTCTAAAGCAGTTGTGGATGAGTGTCTTTCCTTTGTCCTGCACATAACGCAGGGACCTTCAGAAGGCTCCCGTTGAAGTGACACGAGTTTTCAAGGGTATTTTTACAGTAGTTATAACAGATTAACAATTCACTATTAATAAGAGAAACACTATTAAGAACCCGGCTAATCATCACCGTGCCCTATAAAAAAAGTCGTGGTGAGAGATCAGAGCGTTGCTGAACGCGGGTCTCTCTCCTCTGCTCAGCTGTCAGCCTCAGATGTAAAGATTGTCCAGTCGAGGTGGGCGCCCTCATGTACTGGACGGAGAAAATAAGAAATTGCCAGATATTCTTTTGTACGTAGGATTTTAAACTTTTTTTTTTTTCTTTTCATATAGTTTATGGTCTTGCCCTAAACCATCCCCATCCTCAGTCAGTGACTCGTCCACCAAGGGGTCACGCCACTCAAGCTTTCCTACTGTTCACCCGAGGCCACCATACCCTGGCTCACTTTCCTTGTTTTGAACGATATTTACATTTCTATACCTGTGCCCATTGTACTGACGTGTAATCCTGACAGCTTCTTGGGGCTTCCCTTATTTTCTTGCGTTGTCATGGAACATCAGCATTACTATACGTATAGCAGTGAGTGAAGTTTGCAGTGTTGTTTTGTCTTCTTTCGCTGTTTCCTTAGAGATAGGTGTTGGCGCCATGTACGAATCTCCTCCACTTGTTTCTGTCCCTTTCATCTTCCTCTGACTTCCGTTTTTTTGCAGTTCTACCACAATTCCATCCCTCCATTTCACACTCTGTCATCTCTTTCATTTTCTTCCTTGTACTTGTTTTGGAGCGTATTTACGCTTCGACACCCATGCCCATTATGCTAACGCGTGGGACTGACGGCTTCCTGCATCCTCCCTTACTTTCTTATGTTGTTATGACACATCAACATGATTGTATAGCACTGGGTGAAACTTGCTGTGTTGAGTTGCGCAGAATGGCTAAAAACGATGTAAGGGATGCGTAATAACTTTTACGAGAGGAGATTCAAGTCGTTAAGTATATATTCGCGAGAAACGTGGGTTAATAGACATGACGGAGGTATGTAAGTGGTATAAGTGATGTAGCAAGGGTCTACACAAGATTCTTAACAAGAGACGACGAGAAGTAACGGGCTCAAGTTTGATAAAGTTGCATTTCAAAAGAGATAAGAACAAAGTGGAATAGACTCAGTAATCAGGCTATTACTGAGTGTGACTCAGTGTAATGAGTCATTAAGGAGATTTAAAAGGAAATAAATTTATGGACAGGGATTGTTTGTTTCATACAGAGACTGATATGTGTATGCATGATGGCTTCTTGCAGCTTCCCTTGCTTGCTCATGTTCTTATGTTCTTGTGTGTGTGTGTGTGTGTGTGTGTGTGTGTGTGTGTGTGTGTGTGTGTGTGTGTGTGTGTGTGTGTGTGTGGTCAATAAGCTATTTAACTCTCTCTCTCTCTCTCTCTCTCTCTCTCTCTCTCTCTCTCTCTCTCTCTCTCTCTCTCTCTCTCTCTCTCTCTCTCTCTCTCTCTCTCTCTCTATATATATATATATATATATACATATATATACATAAACACACACACACACATAGCAGTCCACATAGCAGTCCATTTAACTATCTTCCTATCTATCCACCTATCCACCTATCTATATATCTACGTATCTATCTGTCTATCTATTTATCTACGTAGCTATCAAGCAATAAATTTATCACTCTACGTATCTATATATCTATCTATCGGTGTAACAAGTCTCTCTCTTTCTGTGCTTGGCAGGAACCGTGGCAAGATTTCTGCGTGGAGCCGCCGTGTGGTCAGCTGAATCTCGCCAACCCCGAGATGTACAACGTGCTGAGCTCGCTGTACCACGAGATGTTTAACATGTTCTTACCGCTCGACATGTTCCACTTTGGAGGGGACGAGGTGAGGTGAAGTGTGGCCGTGCTTGTGTGTGGCAAGTATTCAGAGATCATCAGCCGAGTTTTCAAGAGTCTCTCCTGTTAGTAATGCAGAAATCTTGTTAATTTGTCACTAGATCTATAGCAACACTATTAAAACCCGTGTGTAGCTTCAACTAGAACCTTTTGAAAGTAGCGGAGGTGCGGCACAGAAGTGTTTGAGAATACGGTCCTGTGTGTGGTGGCGTGGTGGATGCATTGGGAAGGAAGATATATAAGGACCATATTCTGAAACACTTCTGCACTCCATCTAGACTATACATACTTTCAAGACTCTCGTTAAAGATACACGGATCTTTAAGTGTGATTTTACGATTCTAGTGACAGATTAACAAGATTTTAATATTATTAAGAGAGAAACATCTTTGAGAACACTGCTTATCATCTCTGTGACGGAGTTACACGGGTTTTAAATGGTACCTTTATGGTTCTAATGAGATATTAGCGAGATTTCTACATTATTAAGAGGAAAAACACTCTTGAGAACCCAGCTAATCATCTTTGTGGCCTTTGAAAATAATCGTGGTGAGAGAGCAAAGCGTTTCAGAATACTAGCCTAAGTATGAAAAACCACTTACTAGTACAAACCATGTGGGAGGACGCGAGAGGTGGAATGGGAAGGGCTGGTGAAAGATGGTTATCAGAAGGTAAAGGTATAGGAATAAGTGAAAGAAGGAGAGCCAGAGGAAGACAAAGGAAGAAGTTCATAAAGACCTTGATGGAAAACCTAAGCTGGAAAATAATGGATCTGATCAGCGTGGCGGAGAAAAGAGAGGGGCGGCACTCTAGGGTCGGTGCCGTCACGTGACAAACGCTCCGGTAAAGTAAGGTAGGGTAAAGATGCAACTCATAGAATTACGAAGGATCAGAAAACGCAACAGATTTCAGATCCATCCTAGGCAGTTTGATTACACCATTTGGAGCATCACAGTCCTCACTCGTACCGTAGTAGTAGTAGTAGTAGTAGTAGTAGTTGTAGTAGTAGTAGTAGTAGTGGTAGTAGTAGTAGTAGTAGTAGTAGTAGTAGTAGTAGTAGTAGTAGTAGTAGTAGTAGTAGTAGTATGAATAGTAATAGCAGTACGAGTAGTAGTAGCAGTAGCAGCAGCAACAGTAGTAGTAGTAGTAGTAGTAGTAGTAGTAGTAGTAGTAGTAGTAGTAGTAGTAGTAGTAGTAGTAGCAGTAGTTGTAGTAGTAGTAGTAGTAGTGGTAGTAGTGGTAGTAGTAGTAGTAGTAGTAGTAGTAATAGTAGTAGTAGTATGAATAGTAATAGCAGTGCGAGTAGTAGTAGCAGTAGCAACAGTAGTAGTAGTAGTAGTAGTAGTAGTAGTAGTAGTAGTAGTAGTAGTAGTAGCAGCAGCAGCAGCAGTAGCAGCAGTAGTAGTAATACTCACTTTGGTCTTTCGCTCTTCGGGAAAATAACACGATCATAATTGCCTCTCTCAGGTGAACATTAACTGCTGGAATTCAACCCAGGAGATCTTTGACTGGATGACGGAGAACCACTACGGAGTGGACGAGGCGGCCTACCACGAGCAGTGGGCCGTGTTCCAGGAGAAGGCGCGCGAGTTGCTTCTGAAGGCGTCGGGGCACGATGACATTCAAGGGATACTGTTCACCTCGGGACTGACGGCGCCGGAACACGTCGAATCTTACGTGAACAAATCCAACTACATCATTCAGATCTGGTCGACTGAGGACGACCCCATCATCGGCGACCTGCTGAACCTTGGCTACCGGGTCATCTTCAGCAACTACGACGCCTGGTACCTGGACTGCGGCATGGGGGCCTGGGTGGGAGAGGGCAACAACTGGTGTAGCCCCTACAAAGGCTGGCAGACCGTCTACATGAACAACCCCTACGAGATTGCCAAGACCCAGACCGGATCCACCCACGAAGACCTCATCCTAGGAGGCGAGGCGGCGCTGTGGAC
This sequence comes from Scylla paramamosain, assembly GCF_035594125.1. NCBI lineage: Eukaryota > Metazoa > Arthropoda > Malacostraca > Decapoda > Portunidae > Scylla > Scylla paramamosain. The sequence goes on along the minus strand of NC_087163.1, from coordinate 280,515 downwards.
CGAGCAGGCAGACGACGCCGTGATTGACTCCAAGGTTAGAGATAGTGTATGTGTGTGTGTGTGTGTGTGTGTGTGTGTGTGTGTGTGTGTGTGTGTTCGATCTTTAATGAGAGTGGTTCGGATGGACGCTACTCTGTTATTTTATTGTTCACTCTGCCAGCGGAGAGCTCACTATTTCTGTGCGTTATTTCAACACCACACACTGAGTTCATTGTCTTGTGGAGAGAGAGAGAAAGAGAGAGAGAGAGAGAGAGAGAGAGAGAGAGAGAGAGAGAGAGAGAGAGAGAGAGAGAGAGAGAGAGAGAGAGAGAGAGAGAGAGAGAGAGAGAGAGAGAGAGAGTAAATTTATAACATTATAGTCAATTAATATAACATTAATTTTTTATACTGCGTCAGTTTGTGTAATATTTCTACAGCCACTTTGAGTTAATTGTCTTGTCGCGAAAAAAATGTGAAATAACAATTAATATAATAATAACTTGCCTCATAAAGCATCATTATTTGTGTAATGACTTATTTGACTTATCCATACCAATTGTAGTTTATAAATTGGTAGATTTATATTCTTACAAATTTATTTGTTCTGTCATCAGCTGTGGCCCCGCGGTGCCGCCCTGGCGGAGCGGTTATGGACCAACCCTGAGGGCGAATGGTACGGCGCCGAGACTTCCTTCATCCACCACCGGCAGCGTCTGGTGAAGCGCGGCATCCAAGCTGAGCGCATCCAGCCGCAGTGGTGCCACCAGAACGAAGGCCTCTGCTACATGTAGACCGCGTTCGCATTACCATCACAAGTACTACTGAGAAAACTGTAATCTGGTAGACGCCTGAGTGATGAAAATGTGAAACTACTTTTTTTATTACTTGAAGATTAACACTTTTCTATGCTGCCAAAATAGTTCACTAGTTTATTATTATTTTTTTTTTTTTTCACGTATTCCTTATACAAGGCAGGTTAAACCTGAGTCTTCCCAATAGTACCAGAGCGGGAACAGTAGAAAAAAGAAAAAAAAAACACACAGCTAACTCCAGACCGTGTTCACATTGCCGTCACAAGTACCAGAGCAGGAACAGTAAAGTCTACTGCCTCTTGTTACGTGTTGACATTCAGCACCATAAGCACTGGAGCTGGAAGTGAAGAAACTAGACTCATCATAAAAAAGAAATACTATATATTCCCCGGATACCGACATTGTGTAAAATTTTCTTGTGGTTTAGCTCAGTTATGGAAGAATAAAAAATACGATATATTCTAACTTGGTTTTTATGTGCCTTCATATGACAAGGATTGCAATACAATAGTAAAACTGCAATGCTGTGTTACAGACTACAAGATAATTATTTATTTATTTATTTTTATTTTTTTTAATGTAAGAGGGACTCTGGCCAAGGGCAACTAAAAAAAAATAGAAAGACCGAAAAAAAAAGCTCACTAAAGGTGCTGGTCACTTCCACTCAGGTGAAGAAAAATACCTTTTGAATATCGCATATTTATTATGAGAAAATAGAGGTCTGCATGAACTGGCTCTGGCCAACACAACACCTGCACGGGCCTGCTCGCCTCACCCCAGCCACCGCCACGCTGCCACGCCGCCAGCCAGTCTGTGGGGTGGCCGCTAACAGAGCACCACCATCGCCTCCGCCAGCGTGTTGTCTAATGATCATGTGTCCCTCAGGCAAGTTTCTCCTCCTACTGCACGTACTTCCTCTTCCTCATCCTTCTCTTGCCCTATACCTCCCTCCTAACATTCCTTCAATCTTTCCATAAGTAAATGAATAGATAGATAAAAACAAATGGACGTAGATTTTATAAAAAGCTCTCACATCACCCTTATCCTCACCATCATCACCTCCCCCTCACTCATCCTCGTCTTCACCTCATCTAACTCTTATCTCCCCTCACTTCACCCTCACCTTATTCTTAACTCGTCCTCACCTTACCTCACCCTACCTTCATCTCACCCTCATTCTCACTGCACTTTACCCTCACTCTCTGGTCACCCTCGACTCATCATCATCACTTCACTCTCATCTTTACCCTCGTCATCACTCAGCGGCAGGAAACAAATAGTGACCACCGGCCAATATTTTCCTCGCTACTCGAACTCAATTCATAAGTAAAGTCATCGTAAATAAAGAGAAAAGAATAATGATGATGACCTTGATGCTCATGACGATGATGATTGATGATAATAATAATAACAATAATAATAATGATGGTGATAATAAAAAATACACGGAAATAATTAAACTGAACTTCAAAAGCGTAATCAATTAAGCATGAAAAATTAAGACATGCATTACTTAAAAACCACGCCACTGGCTCATGACTTCTGGGGAAATAGGAAAACAAGGAAATAATTACAAAGCTTCGTGACTGAGGGGTGGACGTCCCTCCTTCCTTCTTCATTCAGCCATACATTCCGCCAGGGCGCTGAGACGCGTCACGCTTTTGCTTCCATGGATTCAATCTGATGTGATAAATTGTACGGCCGCCTTTGTTGTTTGGCCAGAACACTCCCGTGCTTCTCACCAATCCTCGAGTCACCACGGCTCACTCGGTGACTTTGTAACAAGTTCGTAAAATTTACCCCTGTTCCAGCCCACCTGAGTCAGGGGATCCGAACTGTGCGGCGCCTTGAGGTTCCCCCGCGGCAGAGTAATGATGCCTTCACGGTCATCTGGGCGACCCTCGAGCAAGGCAGAGACTAACACACTATTCCAGCCAACAGGAGAGGCAGGGGCCATGCAAAGCCAGGGAGTGATGGGGAGGAGCGGAGACACCGCAGGTCACTACTGTGCTGCTCACACTAAAACAGGCCGCACCCTGACCCTTGTCAGGAGGCCAGGCGTAGTGCACCAGCCTATCCCACCAAAAGGTGCTGCGGGCACGACTACACTATTGCTACAAGCTTCATAAGTGATCGAGGGAATCATATATACGTATATCCTGACAGTGAGTGTGCAGGCATCAGCCAGGCCAGGATGCCGAGGAGACTACGGGGACTGCATCACTATGCCGCTCGTCACGCGGACCGCCCGGCTTTGCAACCACCAGGACCAGTGTTCTGAAAATCTTCCCGCTCTGTCTCCACGACTGTTTCCAAAGGCCACAGAGATTATTAGATGGGTTCTCAAGAGTGTCTCTCCTGTTAGTAATGTAGAAATCTTGTTAATCTGTCACTAGAACCGTAGAACACTTGAAAATCCTTGTAATATCAGCTAGAGCCTTTTGAGAGTAGTGGAGGTGCGATGCAGAAATGTTTCAAAATGTGGTCCCGGGACAAGAGTGAGGATCAGGACAGGGACAGGCAGCCAATACTGAAGGGTCGCCTCAAGATGCAGAAACGTAACCATGAAAACATGATCACTGTCACCCGCTGTCCCATATCGCCGCTCAAGGTAGCTGCTGGCGAGCAGCTCCAGGACCCGTATTCTGAAACACTTCGCTCTCACTCCGACTATTCTCAAAAGCCGCAGAGATGATCAGCGCGGTTCGTAAGTGTTTCTCATGTTCATGATATAGAAATCTTGTTAATATGTCACTGGAACCATAGAAACATCCTTGAAAACCAGTGTCACTTCAACAAGAGCGTTTTGATAGTGGAAGTGCGGCGAGGAAGTGTTTCAGAATATGGTCCCAAAACTATGGGTTCATTACGAGCGACGCAAGTGACGGGAGGACCACAAAGCTGCCAGGTGTACTGCACTGGCAGGGAGCAGAGGCGCGCCGGACTGCCGTGCCTAACAATTATCTGGATTAAAGGAGCGAACAGGAGAGTTGTGAGCCATTACTGCACTGTGGGGTCTGTGGCGCGAATTCTGAAACTCTCTACTCTCTCACCACGACTATTTTCAAAGGCCTAGTTCTCAAGAGTGTTTATCCTGTTAATAATGTAGAAATCTTGTTAATCTGTCATTAAAACCATAAAATACCCTTAAGAACCCGTATAACTTTAACTAGACCCTTTTAAAAGTAGTGGAGGTGCGACGCAGAAGTGTTTCAGTATACGGTCCTTTACATAGCCGGGAATACAACGGCGCGACATTAAGGGATAAAGAGTGCCTTCTAGTACATTAGACACAAGACAGACAGACAGACAGACAGACAGAGAGAGAGAGAGAGAGAGAGAGAGAGAGAGAGAGAGAGAGAGAGAGAGAGAGAGAGAGAGAGAGAGAGAGAGAGAGAGAGAGAGAGAGAGAAATCGTACAATTGAACTCACAGAAATATTCAAGATGACTATAACCATTTCAGTAGCTAAGAGGTGACAAGTAAGGAAGAATGATGAAGTCTCCCACACAAGTAGAACAGAGTGAATACACAGAATACTTGGGGCCAAGACTCGGAGAGGTAAATTACGTACGTTTATCGTAGTGATGAAGGAAGTAATGCACGTGTTTACACCGTCTTGATATAGTACAGGCACACCGACACACACTCACACGGGGTATAATGTAAAGGTAAGATATGTTTATGGAATATATAGTTCAGAATAAAACTGATGGCCGTGAAAGAGACGCCTTTGGAACCTCGCTCCTGCAAACAACACACCCAAAGAGAGAGAGAGAGAGAGAGAGAGAGAGAGAGAGAGAGAGAGAGAGAGAGAGAGAGAGAGAGAGAGAGAGAGAGAGAGAGAGAGAGAGAGAGAGAGAGAGAGAGTTGTGTATAATTTCTTGTACACATTAGGGCTATTTTGTAAGACAGCAGCACAACAAGAAGATTCAATTGGCACCACTGCAGCACACAAGACCCGGACGAGCAGGGACTATCAGAGACTATCAGGGGCTGTCAGCGGGGGCAGTGTTGTGTGCAGAGGAGGGCGGTGAGGCCTTCATCCCGTTAGCCACACGTGAAGATACTATGTCGAGATCGTCAAGCGGCCACAGAAAAGAGGTGTTATCCTTGAAGGCTGGGCTGCGTCACGCAGAGCTCCGAGCCGCCTCCCTACTCAGTCTTCTGGCCCGCCACGCTCTTGTCCACAGGCGCCTCTCTCTTCGTCGTTGCTTTGGAGGCTTGGAACAAACTACTGATGGGCTTCATTGCAGACCCGCCCATCACGGAAGAGGCGCGCATCGGGAAAGAAGCCTCACTGGACAGCCTAAAGCTCGAGCCGCCAATCACAGGGCCAGGAGCAGCAGGGAGTTCAGACTCGCCCAAACTGTCCACTAAAGAGTTCACCATCACGTCTGTGGACATTGGAACACGTGTAGCATTACTATGGACAAGGGGGAAGTTTCTTTAATCTCTTCAGTATTTGAAGAGTGACTGGGAATCTGTTCCAAGAATGACCATTTTTTAATACGAATCTATACTTCAAAATCTAAAGTGAAGCTAATTTTCTTACAGTCTTCAGTATTCCGGGAATGACTTGAAGCTCTTAATACGAATATGTACTTCAAAACCAAGATGAAATTAATATGTTTCATCCCTTCAGCGATTTAAGAATGACAATGTTTTTAATACGAATCTGTACTTCAAAAACCTAGATGAAGTTAAGTTGGTCCCATTCTTCAGTAATCCAAGAAGGACAAGTTTTCAATACGAATCTGTACTGTACCTCAAAACTTAAATGAAGTCAGGTTTATCCCATTCTTCAGTTTAGTAATACGAATGCGTATCTCAAAACCTAGGTTCAACTAAGTTTGCTTTATCTTTTTAAGAATGACCGTGTTGGATAGCAGGAAAGGGAGGAGAAAATGACATTGTTGGAAGGCAAGGGCGGAGAAAATGCTCACTCACCCAGCAGTTTCTTCTCCACCTGCGGGGAGATTGCGCCCCTCGCCACCTCCTTCTCCAGCAGCGCCGCCACCTCCTGCAGGGCGCGCTCTGACCCCTCGTCCCCACCTGCAGACGTATTTGTTTTTATGTGCAGTGCTTATAGTATGGTCAAACTATTTATCTATCTACCTATCTATCTACCCATCTACCTATCTATCTATCTACGCCACTTGTACACCATCAGTAGAGGTACAAGTACTCCACTATTTAGTACACCACACTGCGTCAATAAGTCACATGACAACATCTATCACCCCCTTTCTCTCTCTCTCTCTCTCTCTCTCTCTCTCTCTCTCTCTCTCTCTCTCTCTCTCTCTCTCTCTCTCTCTCTCTCTCTCTCTCTCTCTTAGGCCTCACCTCTGTGCATGGCCTGCTTAAAGATGATCTTGGCCAGCTGGTAGATGACTTCCTCCAGCGAGTACTGCGTATACTGGTCGTCTTGGCCACGCAAGCGCTCCATCAGGCCCTCATAGTCAGGCTCCGGCGCCAACATGCCCTCGGGGTCCCCCAGGTTCATCTCCGTCAGAGGCAGAGCTGGGAAGGGCAAGGGAAAAGTGAAAGAGAGAGAGAGAGAGAGAGAGAGAGAGAGAGAGAGAGAGAGAGAGAGAGAGAGAGAGAGAGAGAGAGAGAGAGAGAGAGAGAGAGAGAGAGAGAGAGAGAGAGAGAGAGAGAGAGAGAGAGAAAGTTTGGGCAAGGTCAACAAAAAGTCATAAAAAGGCCCATTGAAGGTGCCAGTCCCCAAAGGTTATCCAAAACTTGAGAAGTGTCTTGAAACTTCCCTCTTGAAGCTGTTCAAGGGCAGGAGGAAATACACAAGCAGTCAGGGAGTTCCAGAGCCTTACTCTAAGGGACAAGGGACATCAAGCTTTACTCTCAGGGACACAGGACATCAAGCCTTGCTCTCAGATACACACGAGGAGCAACAAGAACAACTGGAAGACAATACTCACGCAGGCTGTTCTTCTTAACCACGGCTGCTAGATCTGCCTGGGACTCCATCTGCGGGATCAAACAAGCCAATCACTACTTAAACTGCGACACAAGCCACCCACGCCCCACTATGGCGAAGGCAGTACAGTAGTGCCAGATGATGTTATTATAACCGTAAAAACTTATAACCGCCACGAAAATATGAATGTGAGGACTGTAAATTGTTAATGTCTACCTTCAATGAACACTGACAAAAGTCTAATCAGTGGAATATTATAGTATTTTGATTACTGTCGTCTTCGTCCTCCACTTGGCCTCCCCCTTCTCCTGCCTGGCCTTCTCTGTTGTCGCCCCGCCCACTGGTTCCCTCCCCTCCCCGTCCGTTGGTTCATTCACGCCCTCCCCACTGGTTCTTCCCCGTCCCACCTACTGCTTTCATCCTCGCCGTGCTCGCTGGTTCCTCACCACCCCCGCTCCCTGGTCTTTCCCCGCCCCGCTCGCTGCTTCCCTCCCCGCCACGCCCGTTGGTTCCTCCTCGCCTCACCACACTCACCTTCTCTTCGTCGGCGTCCTGCTGGGTGAGGTAGCGCAAGTGTTCCCGGATGCTGTGAAGGTAACTCAGCGCTTCCTCTGCCGTCATCTGGGAACAAGGTAACGATTACTCTCTCTCTCTCTCTCTCTCTCTCTCTCTCTCTCTCTCTCTCTCTCTCTCTCTCTCTCTCTCTCTCTCTCAATAATCAATTATGAAATCTTTGTAAATAGTTTTAGAAATGCTATTGCTTAATTAATTTGCCAACACAAATTTTCTCCATTTTTTCTCCCTCACTTTTTAATTTTCTCAGCCTCACGACTACTTTTTTGCTCAAAACGTTAATTATTATTATTATTATTATTATTATTATTATTATTATTATTATTATTATTATTATTATCATTATTATTGTTGTTGTTATTATTATTATTATTATTTACGACACACACACACACACACACACACACACACACACACACACACACACACACACACACACACACTCACCAGGCCCTCAGCGATGAGCTCCTGGATGGCCAGCGTGACCCGCTCCTCGTCCCCCGTCTTGTAGATATATAACGCCAGGTCCAGGGGAGAGTAGCGCACGCCCGATCCCTGCTGGGCACAGAGAGAGGGAGGGAGAGAGAGAGAGCGAAAGGGATTTAGTATGCGAAGTGAGGGATGAGAAAGGTATAGCGAGTCTTCCTTAGGTAACACAAACAAATATCCTTAACTATTTCGTCGTGTCTCTTAAGATCATGAGAAAACAAGGGAAACTGGAGACAGGAAGAGGGAGGGAATGAGTACGCGAAGTGAGGGATAAGTAAGTAAGCAGAGCGAGTCTTGATTAATGCAACACTAGAATGTATTTATAAATATTTCATCTTCCTGTCTCTTAAGAACTTGATAAAGAAAAGCAAGTTGGATATACAGAGAATAGAGAATATAGGTTCAGTGTGTGAAAGAGTAGGTAAGGTAAAGACAGCAATGAGTGTTGGTTAAGGCGAAAAAAAACAAAAAAAACATCGAATTTCCAAACATTCCATCGTCCTATCTCTAAAAAGAACACGAGAAAAAAAAAAAAGGATGCTGAATCGAAAGGTCAGTGCGCGAAGTGAGCGATGAGTAAGATAACAGAGAGTCTTGGCTGAAGCGACACAAGAACGTATTCCTAAACCTTTTATCGTCCTTTCTTTTAAGAGCATGAAAAGTGAAGGTTAAGTAGGTAAGGTAGGGATAACGAGGCTTGGTTGAGGTGACGAAAGTATTCCTAAACATTTCGGCGTATCTCTTAAGAACACGAGAAAATTGCCAATCTGGGAAGAGAGAGAGAGAGAGAGAGAGAGAGAGAGAGAGAGAGAGAGAGAGAGAGAGAGAGAGAGAGAGAGAGAGAGGGTGGGGAGGATAATGAAGGAGGAGAAGATAAGAGCCACGTGCGACTTTCAAAAATTTTTCTCTCTCTCTCTCTCTCTCTCTCTCTCTCTCTCTCTCTCTCTCTCTCTCTCTCTCTCTCTCTCTCTCTCTCTCTGTGTGTGTGTGTGTGTGTGTGTGTGTGTGTGTGTGTGTGTGTGTGTGTGTGTGTGTGTGTGTGTGAGATTTCCCTCCACACAACACTCACACACAAAGGAACGACACAAGCTCCTGGTGTAATCAGCTCCTGACTGACTCCTTCCCACAACCTCTCACATTCCACCACACACAACATTTTTTGTACATCCTCCCCCGTTACTTCCACGGCCGCTGCTCCCCTCAACCTTGTGTCTTTTCAGTGCCACGCTCTACACGATTTCCTCCTTGACTCCCACTCTATCACTCTCGCCCTTCTTACTAATGTACAAGCTAACGTGTTGCCACTCTGAGTGTCCTGCACCGCCTCACTCTGGAATGCTTTTACAACTTTGTTTTCAAAGCGTCGTACATATTCAGCTCATTTCACTAATCTTTTCACCGTTTCCCTATGCTTGCAACTCTTACACATTTATTTCTGTATTGGTCTCGTAAATATTTCTCTTGCCTGAAATAGAAAAAAATTGTATTATCTCTTTTTTTCCTCAGTCACTTGCAATTCTTACGCTTGCAATTCTGAACCGGTATTCTAAATATTTTTCTAGCCAAGAATAAGCAAAATTGACAACCCATTCCCTTTTTTCTTCCACACTCAAAAGTTTTATATATTTATTTCCCATTATAACTCTCAATTCTCCTCCTTTTTTTCCATAATCACTTATAACTCTTGTACACTTATTTTTGAACTGATCTCCTTAATATTTATCAAGCCTAGAATAGACACAATTAACTTCTCATTGTTTAATTTTTTTCTCTCTCTCTCTCCTTTTCCTTGCAATTTTTCCCCAGAGCGGTCTGAGTGCTTAAGACAGACAACAGCAGTGACACGCTTGAAGTCTTCTTCTATGGCCGCTTCCCTAGAGTGAGAGGTTGGCGTTATGCATGAGTCTCCTCCAGCTGTTTCTGTCCCTTTCATCTTCCTCTATTATTTCCATACTTTGCACTTCTACCGCAATTCCATCTCTCCATCTCACTCTGTCTCAAACTTTTTTTTAATATTTCTATAATTTCCATAATGAATTCCTTCTCTCTCATCGCTGCAAGGTTACATCTCTTGCTATCCTATACCGCTATTATCACGTTAACTGTTCTTCTGATCTTGCTGACTGCATGCGGCCTTGTTCTGCTTTCTCTCACCCCTGTTCTGTCCATCTCTAATGCAAGTGTTAACCAGAATTATAAATCATTCATCTCTTTTTCTGGTAAACTCTGGAACTCCATGTCTGTTTATGCCTTCCTATGACTTGAACTCTTTTCAAGACACTTATCCTCCAATATTTGATGATCCTATTTGATCACTTTGGGAACTAGCACTAGAGTGGTCCTTCTTTTTCAATTTTTTGTTGCCTTTGGCTAGTGGACCTCTTACAGAAAAAAAAAAAATCGTGCTTGAAGGATGAGGAGCAGAATGCAGTGGGAACTACAGTATACTACCTTTGCGATGTTCCTCTCTTGGCCTCACCTTATTGCTTTTCTCTTCTTTACGGAAATTGTCAGATTTTTTCATGTTTTTTTTTTTCAATTTTGTAGTTTTAATCAATCTTCTTCGGTAAAAAAATGCAGTTCCTCTTTTTTTACGGAGATTGTCAGACTATTTATCTTTTCATTTCTTTTTTTTCAGTTTTAGTTTTAATCAATCTTCTTTTCGTAAAAAATGCAATTCCATTAAATTATTCGCTTTCGTTTCGCTGGCTGAGGGAAATTCTGAGGCGACATGATTACCAACAGATCATCCTGGAGGTAACACCGTAGACAACACCGCAAGCCGCACCTGTCAAGAGTGTAGCAGTTCTCTGTGCCTCCATCCACCATCTCCTCCACCAGCACCACCACCACCACCACCACCACCACCACCACCACCACCACCACCAACAACAACAACAACAGCAGCAACACCTCCGCCGCCGCCGAGACAACGGTGTTCCTTTCAGCCTGGGCGGGTTAGCGTGGCACTAACTGCCGCCCAGCGTCCACACCGGCTGCTCTCATCCCCTTCGTGCGTGATTCCCGTGCCGTCAAGCTGTCCTATCATCTCAGCCGCGGCTTCTCTAATGAGAATTCCAGAGCAGGTGGAGGAATGTCTCCATGGGAAGCAGACGCCCCTCGCTCCACCAAAGCTCCCCCGCCCCACCCATCGCAGCCATCAAGGCTCCCCCGCCCTTCGACTCGCCCCATCAATGCTCCCCCACCCCTCACCGGCGAGGACCCCAGGGCTGCTCCACGCGGTGTCCCGGCGCGGCCTTCCCCGTCTAGGAGGCGTCGTGTGTCACGGATACAGGAGCCATTGATAGACTCAATCAGGCGATGCGGCGCACCAACTGACTGTCTTCAGTCTCTCTCATCGCAGCAAAGTTGCATCTCTTGTTATTCTCTACCGCTATTTTCACACTAACTGTTCTTCTGATCTTGCTACGAGTAACTGCATGCCTCGCCTCCTTCCGCGGCCTCGCTGCACAAGGCTTTCCACTTTTTCTCACCTCCATCCATCTCTGAATGCAAGAATTAACCAATACTGTCAGTCTTTCATGCATTTTACTGGTTTTCTATGGAATTTCTTGCCTTTTTCTGTATTTCATACTGCCCTTGATTTGAACACATTCATGAGGGAGGTTTCAAGACTCTGTGATTATGAAGAATCCCTTTTAGCTCTCTTCTTTAGGGATTGGCTCCTAAGTGGCCAGAGACTTTCCAACATAAAAAAAAAAGCACCAAGGTGAGCCACGTGTAGACCCGATGGCTCCCTGAAACTTCCCTTGTTTTCTTACGTTCTTATTTTCATCTGTTGTCATAATGGCAGCGCATTTCGGTCAAATTTCTTCCTCCGAGATTCTCGTATCAAAAAACTGCCCCACTGATTCATCCTCTCTCTCTCTCTCTCTCTCTCTCTCTCTCTCTCTCTCTCTCTCTCTCTCTCTCTCTCTCTCTCTCTCTCTCTCTCTCTCTTATCTTTCTCCCATTTACTGCGTCCACGCTTCCCTTTCATTTTTTTCATCCTTGTTCTCTCCTTCTCTTCCAATGCCCATTTACTCCACCCCAATATTTTCCCTTTTCTCCTTCTCCTCCTCCTCCTCCTCCTAGTCTTCTTCTTCTTCTTCTTCTTGTTTTTCTTCTTCCTCTTCTTTTTTTTCTTTTCTTCTTCCTCTACCTCCTCTTCCTCCTCCTCATGGTGGTGGTAGTGGTGGTGGTGGCCTCATGATTGCTCAGTCAGGCGGCGGGGATCGCGGGGCGCGGTTAATGAAAGAAGTAAATATACAAACATAGGAGAGAGAGGCGTGACGCTGGTGATATTGCCGAGAGAGAGAGAGAGAGAGAGAGAGAGAGAGAGAGAGAGAGAGAGAGAGAGAGAGAGAGAGAGAATGCTTTTTACTCACAAATTATTACCGGCCTGTGGAAAAGGAAAGTATTCTGAAACACTTCTGCGCCCGACCTGCAGTACTTTCAGAAGGCTCTAGTTGAAGTGACACGAATTTCTAAACGTGTTTTATTTTTATGGTCTTACCGACAGATTAATAGCATTTCTACATTATTAACAGGACATACTCTTGAGAAACCAATTAATCATCTTTTTTTTTTCTGTGGCCTTTGAAAATAGTCCTGGTAAGAGAACAAGGCGTTTCTCAATACGAGCCTGAGTCTGGTTGTTCTGTGAAGTCAGTCTTGTCACGATACACCATCATCAGCAGTTATAAAGAATTAAGTGATGATAAAGAGCACAGACATGATGGACAGTAGATGTAAGGTGTGTGAATGTAATTGGTGTTGATAGTGTTGATATTGTGAAGGGAGATAATAAGAATGGTGGGATATAAGAGTGTGTGCAGGAATAGTGTGTACAGTAAAGAGAGAGAGAGAGAGAGAGAGAGAGAGAGAGAGAGAGAGAGAGAGAGAGAGAGAGAGAGAGAGAGAGAGAGAGAGAGAGAGGGGGGGGATAACAGCGCCTCTTTCGAGCCTAGAGTCGTGTGGGCGTCCCGTTCGATAGACATTATCAGTTTCCAAGCAGTTTCTCTCTCTCTCTCTCTCTCTCTCTCTCTCTCTCTCTCTCTCTCTCTCTCTCTCTCTCTCTCTCTCTCTCTCTTCTCTGCCAGGGTTCTGTAGCTTCCCAATACTTGACTTGCGGGGTTCCTCAGGGGACTTAAATGGGTATATTGATCTTTCTAATGCTGATGAAGCCCTCATGCACACTCCTCGCCGCTGGGAGTACGTGGATGTCAGTATGTTGATGACAACAGTGGGTGACAATAACAAGGCCCCGGGCTGCTCTCCACAGCAAGCCAGCCTCGACAGGTTTCAGGAATGGACACAGGAGAAGGAAAGAGACGCTCTCACTAGAACACTGCACCACTGGGAGTACAGTGGATGATAATGCCAGGGTCCAGGACTGCTACTTACTGCAAGGTACCCTCGAAGAGCTATAGGCTTGGGCACATGAGAAGGAAAGAGACGTCCTCACGGACACGCCACACCTCTGGAAATACGCTAGTGACAATACGTGGGTGACAATAACAGTGCCTGGTACTGTTCCTCGCTGCAAGCTACTCTCGACAAGCTTCAGGCGTGGGCACAGGAGACGGAAAGAGATACTCACGCATACGTCGCACAGCCAGGAGTATGTGAGTGACAGTACCGTGGCATTCTCACTAATATCAAAGTCCCAGACTGCTCCTCACTGCAAGCCACACTCGTCAGGCATCAGGCGTGGAAAAAGAAGAAGGAAAGAGACAATCAACCATACTACTAGTGATAATGAACTTCTGTTGTCTGTACCTCCTCCGCGGCTGTCAACTGGCCTTCACTTCCTTCAAGCAGTCAGTCCACCACACTGCTTGGCATCACAGTGGACGACCAGGCTAAACTGTAGCACCCAGCATGGTGAGGACAGCCTCGTACAAAACCCACAAGCTGCGCCCACTGAGATCACTGGGTACTCCGGCAAATGACTAAAGAGATAAATGACTAAAGGGAGTACATATCTTTACACTCCCTAAACTCCTGTACGGTACACCTCCCCAACATGCTTCTCTCTTACTCTCAGCCAGCAACCCCGCCTGTAAAGCTTCACAGAGGGGATGCAAAGTCATTCTGGACCCTGCCTGCCACTCCGGTAATGTCCTTTGTTTATGTAAGAGGAGCTCTGGCCGAAGGAAACAAAAGTGTGAAAAAAGCCCCGTTGAAGGTGCTAGTCTCCAGAGAGTAGTAAAGAATGATGTAAAATTATAAGGACCTTTCCCCTACAAGTACCTCCCTAATTTTCCTTACTTCCTTCACTCTTTCCTAAACTCTCCGACTTTTTCCTCACCTCCCTTACCTTTCCCCTAACTTTCCAATCTTTCTCCTTCCTCCTAAACTTCTCCTACCTTTCCATAACTTCTCCAGCCTTTCCCTCACCTCTCCCACCCTTCTCCTACCTTCCCAATCTTTTCCTTATCTTTCATACCTCTCCCTAACTTCCCTTCTACCTTCCCTACCTTTCCCCTACTTTTCTCACTTTACCCAATCTTTCCCCTACCTCCCCTACCTTTCACTAACTTCCCTACCTCTCCTACTTCTCACATACCTCTCTCTCTTACCCATCCCAAATGTTCAGTTCAGTAAACGGGGAGGGATAAGCCTTTGCTACGGCTCCCAGTGATCTTCCTAATTTTGTTTATGGAGTTGAAATTAGTAGTTTTCTTTGCATCCACATCTTTTTTTATTGTTCTTTTCCTTGTTGGTATTTGGTTTTCTGTGCAGCTTTTGAATAGTAAAAGGTTTCATATTATGTGGTCGGTGTTTTCTTAATCCTGGTGACGCGACACCCTCCCGCCCACCCTCCACCACCCATTACCTGACGCGATACCACACGCTCATAACAGCGCCATCCTAGCCACAGTGTACGTCATCACCGACATGGAAATATTTCACTAAACATATATTTAAGTCTACGTTTACTAGATTTTACTTAGTTTTATTTTGATTTTACTCAGTTTTATTTCGGTTCTACTTAGTTTTATTTCAACCATGTTTTGTTCTGAGGTTTTAGATTCTCTCTTCTCAGTACGTTCTCTGTCGTTGAGTATCATTTAGATAAACCGTAATATTACGACATTTTTTTTCATAATTTCGCAAAAAAAGAAAGAAGACACACACACACACACACACACCACACACACACACACACACACACACACACACACACACACACACACATTCTACAGTACTTCTCAAGTAATCCTCAAATTCTCATCTCTAGCCCCCTACCTTCTCTTTCCTCCCCATACCTTTCCCCTACCCTCCCCTACTTCACCCGTAACGAGGACCCAGCCGGCGGGACCTGTTGAGAGGCGGCACGCTATTGATCCCCGCCCCAGCACCCCTCCCCTCCCCCTCCCCCTTTTCCCATCCCATTCCACTCCCCTACCCCAACCTACCTCTATCCTCCCCCGCCCCAACGCTCCTCTTCCCTCCCCCTCACCCTCCCCAATGAGTCCCTGCCCCTCTCCTAACCCTGGCCCTATCACCCGTCCCCTCCCCTCTCTTTTCCTCTTCCCTACTAGCCCCTCCCTTTTGCAGTGAAAGGGGAGAGGGGAGGGGAACCACAGCAGGGCCAAGGACCTCGCGCTCATTACACTCAAACACACACACACACACACACACACACACACACACACACACACACACACACACACAGTAGACAAAACTACTGAGAGAGATAGATGGATGGATATTTCTCTCTCTCTCTCTCTCTCTCTCTCTCTCTCTCTCTCTCTCTCTCTCTCTCTCTCTCTCTCTCTCTCTCTCTCTCACACTAACTGCCTCCACAACCATGTCCTTATCGTCATTATTATCACCAGCGAAATGACACACACACACACACACACACACACACACACACACACACACACACACACACACACACACACACACACACACACACACACACACACACACACACACACACACACACACACCGAGCCTCACATAGCCAACACCTTCCATTCTTTCCACCACTCCCTGAGTTACGTAAGACTGCGCAGGCAACACGAACCTTCCCTCTGTGCCTGTCCTCTGTGATACCCAACACGTCTTCCTCCGTATCCCCTTGGCCATAAATCCATCAAAAGCCTTAAACTGCCCTAATCTTCTTCTTTTCCTTCTTTATGTAAGAGTGGACCCTGGTCAGGGCAACAAAAAATAAAGAAAAAAATGCCCACTGAGATGCCAGTCGGCACAGAGTACAGCCAAAAGGATTGTTCAAAATTAGAAGCGTCTTGAAACATCGCCCTTTAGGACTCTAGTCATAGGTAGGGTGAAATACAGAAGCAGGCAGGGAGTTCCAGAGTTTACCAGTGAAGAGGATGAAATACTGAGAGTACTGCATAAAGAAGCGGGACAGAAAAGGAGTAAGATAAAGGGCAGAACGGGAGGCTACCAGTTAACAAAATCAGAAGAGTAATTAGCGTGAAAATGACAGCAGAAGATAGCAAGAGATAACACATTGCGGCAAAGACAGAAGAGAGAGAGAGAGAGAGAGAGAGAGAGAGAGAGAGAGAGAGAGAGAGAGAGAGAGAGAGAGAGAGAGAGAGAGAGAAAGCTGAAGAAAGTTAGAGGCGGTTCTAGGAGGGCGCTTCCCTTTCAGTGTTCCAGTTTTTACGGCGTTCCTCTCTTCCAGGCCAGAAATCGCCACCTAAGTTCCAAGAATTGTTCCAGGCAGGTGGTGACGGGTGTTTTGCCTCGTGTCTTAAGAAGTTAGGAGAGTGAGGAAAGTCAGGACGCCTCGCTCACTTCCCGGGTGGCGAGAGAAGGATTACAGTGACGCGCGTGGTGAAGTTATCTTGAGGCGCCAGAGATAAAGAAAAGAAGGAGGAACGGCCACTTTGAGAAGAGAGGAAGTGGAGGGGATGAAAAGGTATCTTTAAGGGAGGAGGAGGAATACAAAGGAATACAAAAGTCCAAACAGCAACAGACCCCGAGTTCCTTACTAAGTTGTTTGAGTAACTGTTCTACTCTAACTACGAGTATTAATGGAGAGACAGGATAGCACAGAAGAAGACTTCTCCCCACTCCCCCTATCCCTCCAGCCGAAGCTAACCGGAAAAAAGGAAATGGTACCATGTTGTATAAAAAAAACAACAACATGGAATTTGAGAGGAAAGTAAGAAAGAGATGATGTCTACTTCTACTACATGCAATCTACATACAATCCTAATATTTGTGTCATCTGATGAGGCACTTCCTCTACTTTAGAATTTTGATTCACTAGAGTACATTTACGTAACTAGATGACTATAGCTATGGGTATTACCCATTTTGTAATTTTCTTGCGGATTGCTTTTTCCGATATGTAATACGTGGCATTTATAAAAACTAAAGTTCATAAGCCTTGTTTAGCAATTTCAGTGTCATCTGCGAATTTTGACAATTAACTTATAATCTCTTCGTCTATGTCAATGACATATTATGAAGAGGAAAGGAAATATTTACATCCGCCTCACATGACCTTTTTTTGTCACATCAGGAGTGTTACTGTCAATGTTATCTCATGAAGCACACGCCTCTGCTTTCACGGGTTTACTGTCTATCACTGTCCCCGTATTCTCAAACGCTTCGCTCTCTCATCACACGACTGTTTGAAAAGGCTACACACGGTAGATGATTAGCTGGGTTCCCAAGAGTATTTCTCCTGTTAATAAAGTAGAAATCTTTTTTAATTCATCACTAGAATCGTAAAAACATCCTTAAAAACTCTTTTAACTCCACCAAGACTGTTTCTCAGAGGCCACATAGATGATTAGCCTAGTTCTCAACTGTTTATCATGTTAATAACGTATAAATATTTTTTTTTAAAATCTTTGACTAGAAACCTAGAGAGAGAGAGAGAGAGAGAGAGAGAGAGAGAGAGAGAGAGAGAGAGAGAGAGAGAGAGAGAGAGAGAGAGAGAGACCTTACCTTGGGGGGACTCTCTGAAGAGTGAGCGATGGCCATCCTCGTCTATAAGAGTCTCGTGAAGGTTCTCCGAAGGTACATCAAGCTGCACCTGATGGGGTGAAGGAGAGGGAAGGTAAGGGTGAGGTGAGGCCGCAGTGGCGTTGGCAGTCTGTGTTCTACTGAATCTCACATGCTTTATAGAGGGGCTGCCACAGTTAGGCTTGATGTCTTCTTGCACCAACCCTTATTTTCTTGTATTATTTTTTGTTCAATGAATGAGTGTCATATAATATCGATATCTTGTAATATATTTTTCGTTGACAATAAAATCTCTATCTGTCTACCAATCATGTCCTTGGGTACGTGCCTCCCTCCATCACCTATCGTCAAAAGAAGCTATCACATCGCGGCCTCTTCCCCACGCCAATCTAATCATTCCTCGCTTTCATCTCTCTCTCTCTCTCTCTCTCTCTCTCTCTCTCTCTCTCTCTCTCTCTCTCTCTCTCTCTCTCTCTCTCTCTCTCTCTGTTATACAAACAAGAAAGCTAGAGAGTATTGTCGCTGGATCGGAACTTCAGTTGAGGATTGAAGTTCCTTGGCTCTCAGTCCCGTATTCAGAAATGCTCTGCTTCCTCACTGCGACTATTTTCAAAGACCACATAGATAATTAGCCGGATTTTTAAATGTTTCTTCTGCTAATAATGTAAAAATCATCTTATCTATCACTAGAACCATAAAAACAAAACACTCTTAAAAAACCGCGTCATTTCAACTAGAGCCTCTTGAAAGTAATGGAGTGTGAAGTAGATGTATTTTGGAATACGGTCCTTAAGTTTTCTTGCATGCAACGTAACCATAACACAAGGCTCCGCTACACACGCCAGGCTGACGTCTGGCCGGGGGCTACACAACTGACAAAAAGCCGCGTGGTTGTCGCTGTACCAAAACTAAACAGAAAAGACTTGCCAGGATACTTTTTGAAACATGATGCTTTGCGTTGCATATTCATGAAGAAAGGTTGAGTTCTAAAACAGAAGACGAAGGAAATTGACTTTTACGACAAGAAATGTAATCTGACGCAATAAAGAATCTCAAGTGTTCTAAAATATATGTAAAGAAATAGAAAGAAAAATAATAAGGTCTTCCATCACTAGTAATACATCAGAGTTGGGTTTTCATGAGATGAAGGAAACTAACTACAGCAGGAAGTGTGATCTGACGCCTTGAAGAATCTGAGAGAGAGAGAGAGAGAGAGAGAGAGAGAGAGAGAGAGAGAGAGAGAGAGAGAGAGAGAGAGAGAGAGAGAGAGAGAGAGAGAGAGAGAGAGAGAGAGAGAGAGAGAGAGAGAGAGAGAGAGAGAGAGAGAGAGATTGGGCTGTTACACTCAATATGTTCAATAACCGAACTCCTCACTCAATTTTGACCCTATCAACACACACACACACACACACACACACACACACACACACACACACACACACGTGAAAACTAAAAATAGAAAGACGTGAAACCAGACTGGTCCGGAAAACACGAAGGGAACCGAGGGAGTGAAAGCGTTGTATTACATTTTTAAGGAACGCACGGCGCCGTCCTGAAGTATGACCCCCTTGCGTCCTTGTGTTAGTGGAGCGTAGGAGGGAAAAGATGATTATGTGGCCAAGTTATTGAATACGACTAATCATTTCCCGCTGACGTATGAACCATTGATTTGTCGTGTGTGTGTGTGTGTGTGTGTGTGTGTTTGTGTGTTTGTGTGTGTGTGTGTGTGTGTGTGTGTGTGTGTGTGTGTGTGACAAAAAGAACCAGATTTTTTTTTTTTCAGTAGAGGGAATTTTACAGAAATCTTTGAATGGAATAGAGTATGTTTCTCCTGTTAATAGTCTAGAAATTAAACCATAAAAAGCACTCTTATAAACCTATGTAGCTTTAACTGGTACAGCGTAGAGGTGTTTCAGAATCTGGTCCATACTTTCACAGTGACGAAGGATCTGTGTGAGTTATATCATTTCGTGTCTAACTGCAAACTCTCACAACATGAGGAGGCCGGCACGGTTTGCACAAGACGAGTCAGAGAAAAAAGTGTGCCCTGAGGGCTCACTTCTTTCTCTCCCTGTGCCCTCTCCTCACCACAGCCCCCCCCCCTTTACCCAGCCGCCGCGGTAACCTAACCTTCACACCTACAATACCTTACACTTTTCTTCAGCTCGTTTTCTTGTGTTATGTCTTCCTCCCCTCGTGCAGGAAGGAAAATATCCGTAACAGCAACACTGGTACAACAACACCGGTACAGCAACACCGGTACAGCAACACTGGTACAGCAGCCCGTCGCTGTAAACTCTGTCACTCCTGCACCACTGCAATATGTTTGACGAGTAGCTGTGGCCTAGGTATGCATAATATCTCTGCATGGGATGGCAGAGATGCGCAAAAGAAATGCAGACTACGCCCGACTGAGGACTCCGCATCCTACAATGATCAGTTTTTTTTTTTTTTTTTTTTTATGTATATGATGAAAAGAGGGAGTAGATACCTCTGTAGTCTACTTTGTTCAGTAATAAATAAGTAAAGGTAGACATGTGTGCGGCCTTTTTGACAGCCAGGGTTCTTCCTGCTCCCTCATCAAACACATGCAAAGCAAAGCAAAAAGTCTGCCCGCTGCTGCTGGGTGATGCCTCGCTTTCCTTCTTGATTGTTGAAAGGGTGCGCGTTGCTTGTCTTGGTGGTGTGCTTGTAAACACTGGCTACTGGTAGGGAGGGACTCGGCACAGGGTGGGCCACTTACCACCCCAGGAACAAAGCCCCTGGATCTTGTAAACATCTTCCTCTCGGTGGTGAAACGAGTCTCCGGGTACAGGGAGCACGAGACGCAGTAACTGAGGCAAACGTCGCTCGTGTGAACCCTGCTTAGATTAACATTCTTCTCCCTCCTCCTCCTCCTCCTCCTCCTCTTCCTCTTGAAGTCTTCTGATCCTTTCATCTGCTCCATTGTCTGCTCTTAATTTTTCTTTGTAGTTTTGAAGTTTTCAGATGGTTTCCAAGCTGATGCATGCGGGCCGCGCTAACAGGCTGTTGCTGCTACTGCTGCTGCTGCTTCTGTGTTCACGACTCACTCATCTTATTTTTGCTACTGTCAGGCTTCACAACGCTCCAGCAATGATGGCGTTTGATTATATTTCAAGAAAACAAAGCAAATACGCAAATACAACACTAGGAATAATAATGAATGTAAATAATACAATAACAATAATGTCCAATGACGGAGTTTTATCGTATTTTAGGAACACAACGTAAACACAACAGCAATAACAACAGAATTTAATTTTAGCAGTAAGAAATAGAAGACAGTGACACGTGACAGTCGCTGATTGCGTCTACCTTGTTCATTATTTAATGACCTCATACATATTTGTTTTACGTGTATTAATTAAACAGACCTAATGAATTAACGCATCTCGTGCAGCTAACGGTAACATTTAATATTTTAAAAAGTTTGCAATACTTTTACTGACCCCTTCGCTTTTTTACATATTTTGTGTATTTATTCATTTTTAGGTAAGAGGAGTTTTAGAAAAGAGCAATAAAAAAAAAAAAAACGAAAAAAAGGCCCACTGAAGATGCCAGTCCCGAAAGACAACAGTCCAAAAGAATATTCAAGATTATGAGAAGTGTCTTGAAACTTCCCTCGTGAAGGAATTGAAGTCATAGGCAGGAGGAAATACAGGATCATACAGGGAATTTCTGAGTTTGCCGGTGAAAGGAATTAAGATGAAATGCTAAAAATACTTAACTATTGCATACTTCTCTTTTGAATCAGCTCAAGTCATAGGCAGGAAGAAATACAGAATCAGGCAGGGAGATCCAGACTAGGGGAAGACTGAGAATACTGGTAAACTCTTGCATACCTTTCTTCTGTATCAAAGGTAAGTAGATAGGAAATGCAGAATCAGGCAGAGTTTCAGAGTTTACCAGTGAAAGGGTTGAGAGACTGGTTAACTCTTGCATGCTTCCCTAGTGAATCAGGCGAGGAATTTCAGAGTTTACCAGTGAAGGGGATGAAAGACTGGGAATATTGGTTAATTAGCTCAAGTAAAAAGGAGGAAAGGCTGCGAATTCTGGCTGATGTTATATCCTACGGCAGTGATGGAGTCACCACAAGAGATAAGGTATAAATAAAACATACCGCCTTGCCAGATTGCAATGACAGAGAGGAGAGAGCGTGGCGCCTCTAAGTATGTTACAATCTCCATAATCACAACGACCCTGGACAGCCCTGCCTCTCCCTACCTACCTGCCTCCCTCTCTCCCTTCTCGCTGCTTAATCACACTTCACTCCCTTCACTTCCCCGCTCACCAAAAACTGACATGTTGCTTTTCGTGTCTCTGAGTGGTCACACCACGCCACGTGATACCAAACACACTACTATTACTGCTGCTGCTACTGTTACTATTACTGCTGCTGCTGCTACTGCTACTGCTGCTATTACTACTGTTGCTGCTGCTTCTGCTACTAGTAACGCTATTGCTAGTGCTGTTGCTACTATTACTGCTGCTATTACTACTGATACTACTGCTGCTGCTGCTGCTACTATTGCTACTACTACTGCTGCTGCTAGTACTATTGCTGCTGCTACTATTGCTGCTGCTGCTACTTTTACTACTATTACTACTACTACTACTACTACTACTACTACTACTACTACTACTACTACTACTACTACTACTGCTACTACTACTACTACTATCCTTACATTCAATGACCCATTCACTTGCGGCTCGAGGGAGGACCACCGCTTCTCACTTCACAGGGAAGTAACAAATATAACTACAACAATGACAACAACAGTAATAATAATAATAATAATAAAAATAATAATAATAATAATAATAATAACCCACTCCCTGACTCACTGACCTGTGTGCGGGAGTGCGGGGTGTGGCCAGCCTCCTTGCTCTCCTCCACGTCGCTGGTCACGCGGCTCACTGGGGCACCGTTCGCCAACACTGAGGAGGAGCAGAGAACACACTAGTACAGCAGGAACACCATCCTCTAACTTAGAGAACAACTACGAAATGAACAAGTGAGGAGTGGAATGCATTACGGAAGTGATAAGGTAAGATGGTTTGATCACCAAAATAAGAAAAGATCAGGAACCGATTAAAAGAGACAGGACAAAACCAGCTGAGGGAAGATCAAGGGGAAGACAGCAAGTGAGATGAAAGGATGGATTTGCATTAGCACTGTAAAGAAGGGAGCCACAGAGGAAGGTGAAAGGGACAGAAACAACTGGAGGAGACTCGTACATGGGGCCAATCCGTCACTCTAGGGAAACGGCAGAAGTACATCCATTCTCTATCAGCCGTTCCATGCTTTCTGTTGTTCTCCCTTCCTTATCCCTCTATTCCACTAGCATCACGTTCTGTTTCTTTCCGTACCTGTTATTCCTTCGTGCCGTATTTCCAACGTTTCTGTTTCTTTTTTTTTTCTATTGCAGTGGTCTATTTACCCTTTCACTTTTTCGATGTAAGCGGGTCGATAGCTAAAGGCTACAACAAGCTAGAAAAACGGGCCAGTGAAGGTGCCAGAAGTGTCTTGAAACAGTTATAGTCGTAGGAAGGGGGAAATACTAAAGCAGGCAAGGAATTCCGGATTTATCAGTGAAAGGGATGAGAGACACAATATTAAATGACTCTTGCATAGGGGAGGTGGACATAATATGGGTGAGAGAAAGAGAAAAGCCTTGTGCAGCGAGGCCGCGGGAAGAGGGAAGGCACGCAGTTAGCAAGATCAGAGGAGGAGTTAGAATGAAAGTAGTAAAAGAACTGTAGGAGGAAATGCAACATTAGGGCGAAGAGAGAGGGGGTGAAGACAATCAGTTAGAAGAAAGAGTTGGTAAGACGAAAAAGTTGATAAGACTTGTGGTGAAGGGTTGGGTGCTAATGTATTCCCTTCCTGGGAGTCACCATGACTCAGTGTACATATCATTAATGATTATTTGCCACCATTAAAAGATGAAAAAAATACGAATATGCTTTGGTAATTATATTTTGTTAATAGTCCAGCGTCACCAGAGCGCAGTGCAGTTGTCTAATTCCTAAGTTAGCAGATACATTTTATTTTGCATATATATATATATATATATATATATATATATATATATATATATATATATATATATATATATATATATATATATATATATATATATATATATATATATATATATATAATTTTCTAACATATTTTCACGCCAATTTCGCCTACGACTCCCGAATACAAGATAATGAAGTTACTACTGAAGATTCAAGTCACGACACCACGACAGACGTTAAAATATGTATTTACTTTTCTGGCCTATATAAAATGCATGCATCTTGAGTCTTGAGCCCCTGAGAGAACCTTGGCCTTCCTCAGAATTGACACGGAACTTAAAATAACACATTTATTTGCTTTCCCGGCCAATACAAAATATATCTTTAATCTAGAGGTCTAAGAAGAAAATATTATTTGCTTTCCTTGTCAAAATAATTTATATCTGGCCTCGATCAAAACCTATAAGGAAAAGAACTTCGAGGAAAATATCGACTCGCGCTCCTTGTCAAAATAACTTACATCTTTAATGTAGGAACCAGAGACAACGGAGACACACTAACCTTTCTGCTTCGACCAT
This sequence comes from Scylla paramamosain, assembly GCF_035594125.1. Taxonomy (NCBI): domain Eukaryota; kingdom Metazoa; phylum Arthropoda; class Malacostraca; order Decapoda; family Portunidae; genus Scylla; species Scylla paramamosain. The sequence continues at coordinate 256,136 of NC_087163.1, read as the reverse complement.
AGTTCACACCTTAATATCCCTGCCTGTCCTTGAGAACACTCTTGAGAATCCGGCTAATCATCTCTACGGTCTTTAAAAATAGTCATGGTGAGAGAGAGAGAGAGAGAGAGAGAGAGAGAGAGAGAGAGAGAGAGAGAGAGAGAGAGAGAGAGAGAGAGAGAGAGAGAGAGAGAGAGAGAGAGAGAGAGAGAGAGAGAGAGAGAAGTGTTTCTGAATACACTGTTCGTAGTGCTGTGACTTGTTGAATATCGCAGTGCAAGGGTCAAACGCTGCATCTTCCCAAGCTCCACTACACATAACTGTCCTGTCCCTTCCTCGCTTCCCTGCACAAGTTACCTGCACCCGCCTTCCAGTCAATCCCCATAAGACAGAGGTCACTATCTATCCTTTCCGTCCCGTCATGTTGAGATGACAGCATCTGGCACTGATTCAAACATCAAGACTGCCTGTGCTAACTAGTGCCCGCTCTTCTTAAATACGAGGACAGGACGAGAAATAAAGGGTCCAAACATGATAAAGACCTAAGAGATAGGAAGGAATTTGTTCACAAATAGAGTAGTTAATGAATGGAATAAACTCAGCAATCAGGACAGACAAGAAATAATGGGTTTAAGTGTGATAGTTACTTAAGAGAGAGAGATAGGAAGAAATTAGCTCTAAATTGTACTGATATGTGAATGGAATAGACTCATAAATCAAGTTATTAGAGCCGAGTCATAAAGATATAAAAGAAGATTAGATAAATACATGGATAAGAGGGAGGGTGATAGGTGGAAATCGGCAGGCACGTTCCACGTGTAGGCCTAATAGCTCCTTGCAGCTTACCTTGTGTTCTCATGTAAGTACACCTGCACCCTTTGACACACACACACACACACACACACACACACACCTTGAAAGAGCAGCCTCGGGACAAAAGATGAAAGGCGTTCTGACATTCCTTTTTTCCGCACTGCTGGGGAGGAAGCCGAAAGAGAGGATGAGGTGAAAAGGACGACGGCGGAGAGAGGAGGATGAGGTGAAAAGGACGACGGCGGAGAGAGGAGGATGAGGTGAGAGAGCTGTATGAGGGGGGGTAGGGGGGGAGGGAGAGGGAAGGGGATGAGATAAAGAAAGATAACCTTGCCAAGGGGAGTAGGAAGAAAAGACGGGGAAGAGGAGAGGAAACAGAGGGAAGAGAGAAAGATGATTTCCTTTCAAGTCCATACGAGTAGCAATCCTTTGTGGTCTGAAAGAGACGCAACGTTCCCATCGCTTTATTTCTTAAAGAGCAAACTGTGCAGCATCAAAACCTGCGCCTGAACTCACCGAACACAGCCCTAAGTACTGGCCAGGCACAGTAATCTCATTATGTGTTGCTGCGCGGCATATTTACGCCTATCATTCTTATCCATAAATCTGCCTGATCTTTTAAAGCCTTCTATCGACTCGGCACTAACATCACTAGTGGCATTCGTTACGCACAAACTCGTCTTTTTCTTGAGTCATTCTCGCATCGTCACCACAAGAACATCTTTGCAAATGTTTACATCTTAGTTTGTCGGTTACTTATTTTATTGACTAGCAATGAATTACAATAACACAATAATTTCTACAACATGACCCCTAACAATAATTTTAACACATTCATTACCTTTTCATAACTTTTCTGTTGCCCTCTTACATAAAAAGAATGACAATTTCTAAAGTCAGTTATAATGTATTGTTTTATTAATTTCAATTAGTAATTAAATGCCAAAAAAGTGAAACATAACAACACAACAGGCAAATACAGTTTCTCTGTTTCCCTCTGTCAATACGCTTAACGCATTAACTACAATAAGCTATTTCCAGTCGATTACACTGTCTATCATTTAATTACAATAGAGCAGACAGATATCAGATTGCAGCAGGTCAGTAACTTTGCTTTTTAATACTGTCGTTATGAAAATATCTTTAACTTTAATGAAAATAACTCGGACGTAAAGAAACTAACGCAGTGCTACTGAAAGGGTTACCAGTAAAAGGTTTAGCAATGAAAGGTTAGCAATGGAAAAGGTTAACAATGAAAGGGTTAACAATGAAAGGATTAACAATGAAATATTAAAAATGAAAGGGTTAGCAATGAAAAGTTAACAACGAAAGGGTTAACAATGAAAGGGTTATCACTGAAAAGGTTTGCATTGAAAGGGTTAGCAATGAAGGGGTTAACAATGAAAGGTTTCGCATTGAAAGGTTTAGCATTGAGAGGTTTAGCAATGAAAGGGTTAACACTGAAATCGTTACCAATGACAGGAAGGAGTCACATTGAGAGGGTTAGCATTAAAAGGGTTACATTGACAGGAGTAACACTGGAAGGGTTAGCACTGAAAGGGCTTGCAATGAAAGACTGGCAAGAGTAACATTGAAAGGGTTTTAGCATTAAAAGGATTAACATTGAAAAAGATAAACAATGAAAGGGTTAACACTGAAAGTATTAACATTGAAAGGGTTAACATTGAAAGGGTTAGCATTGAACCTTCCAGTTCAGTCTAATACAACATCCTCACATTTCATCATTCCTTTTCCAAGAAAAAAAATGGAAGTTAAAATTCAAAGCCTCCTCATTATTCGCAGCAAAAAAAATCGATGAAACAAGTAATTTTAAATATTCCTTTTTGGACAATTCTCTTTTAGGACTGGTATCTCTGGTGTGTGTGTGTGTGTGTGTGTGTGTGTGTGTGTGTGTGTGTGTGTGTGTGTGTGTGTGTGTGTGTGTGTGTGTGTGTGTGTGCGCGCGCATGGTTTCAGGCGGCCTCCCTCCCTCATTCCGCTGCGGCGCGACACCTGGGGCGTGAAATTCAGGCGAAGAGATGCAAGAGTCAAATGCGATTCTTGTAACCACTTTCCCTGTAATGGATTCCCGCTAACCTAGTCTGCCGCCGGCCACCGCTAGCCACCGACACAGGAATGCTCAACTCTGTGTGTGTGTGTGTGTGTGTGTGTGTGTGTGTGTGTGTGTGTGTGTGTGTGTGTGTGTGTGTGTGTGTGTGTGTGTGTGTGTGTGTGTGTGTGTGTGTGTGTGTGTGTGTGTGCACGCGCGCCTGTTTGTCTGAGAGAGAGAGAGAGAGAGAGAGAGAGAGAGAGAGAGAGAGAGAGAGAGAGAGAGAGAGAGAGAGAGAGAGAGAGAGAGAGAGAGAGAGAGAGAGAGAGAGAGAGAGAGAGAGAGAGTTCAATATCCATCACATAAGGCTGATCATCTGAAACTCATTTATTTATTTGTTTCAATCAGCAAACGTAATGAACCGAACATAGATAAGAGAGTTAATCTGTTGAGCTCATTCTATTAAATGAGACAATAACGAGATACGTGCATTTGTCTCCATGACCAAAAGCAGGTGCATGTACTTCGGTCTATCTATACACCCATCGAGCTACATGTCTGCCAGACTATCTATCTATTTCTGTTGAACTATTTATTTATTTCCAACTGTATATATATATATATATATATATATATATATATATATATATATATATATATATATATATATATATATATATATATATATATATATATATATATATATATATTTCTCTAATTCTTTCAGTCTATCTGTTTATCTATTTGTATACTTCCCTCTAATTGTTTATATATTTCTCTTGAATTATGTATATATATTTTTTTCTAATTGCCTGATAATCTGTCTATTTATGTACCTGTATATTTCTCTCTAGTTGTCCATATATCTGTGTCCAGTTGCTTGTTGATCTGTCTGTATTTCTATCTATCTATATATTTCTTTCTAAGTGTCTGTTAAACTGTGTATCTAGCTATGTATTTCTCTCTAATTGTCTATATGCTTCTCTCTAACTGTCTGTCAATCAATCGATCAATGTGTATTTCTCCTTTTAATCTTTGTAGTTCTGTGACCTCTTGTAATATCAAAGACAACGAAAAAGTCCCCACGAATGACGTACATTACATTTCCAGCACCTCCACAGCAACACAACTTAGGTCAGTCCTCCGTGACCCTTCACTTCCTAGGGTGCTGCGTGTCAATGCTAGTGTGAATTGTCAGGTGTCTTCCTTCCCAGCGGGTCTGCTAGGTACGTGAGAATCCGGGTAGCATTTTCTACCTGCTTCTGTTTTCAATTCTACGTCCTCTCACTCCTAGTCTGTCCATCTCCCTAATACAAGAGTTAACCAGTATTTTCAATATATCATCCCCTTTTATTGATATGCTCTAAAACCCCCTGCCTGGCTCTGTATTTCTTTTCTAGTTTCTCTCATCTTTATTCTTTCCACCTCCCTAGTACAAAAGTTAACCGAACCGGTATTCTCAATGTTTCATTCTTTTTACTGGTAAATCCTGGAACTCCCTGCCTGCTTCTGTCCCCAAAGAGTAGAGCCATAAGGATTATTCAGAATTAGAGAAGTGTCTTGAGACCTCCCTATGGAAACAGTTCAGGTCAAAGGAAGAGGGAAATACAAAAGCAGACAAGGAGTTCCAGAGTCTACCAGTGGGAGGGTAAAGATTGAGAACACTGGTGAACTCATGGATTAGGGAGGTAGACAGAATAGGAGTGAGAGAATAGAAAGGATATGAAACATGGAAGGAGGTCTAGAGTTTACCAATAAAAGGAATGAAAGACAGAATACTGGTTAACTCTTGCATTAGAGAGGTGGACAGAATAAGGGTGAGATAAGGTAGGAAGTCCTCTACTTACAAATGATAGGGCGAGAGCATCATTTCAGTTGACATACGTACATTACGGAACAAGAGTTTATTATCACATAAAACAATGAAAAATTGTACCGATAAACACAGACCACGAATCGATGCATGCTTTGGGTCGTGCAAGACATTCCAGGTGAGTCACTCCCATCCTGTTAGGAAAGGCCACGCCGCGACTCCGACATCTGGAGGGCTGACTCAGGGCCGCTCAGGGGGGTGCTGGGAACCTGGAACATCCCTCCCCCTCGCGTTCCTTCAGCCTGGCACCCCTTCCCTCCTCCCGCCCCTTCAAGCCTGGCACCCCCTCCTTCCTCCCGCTCCTGCAACCTGGCACGTCACGATGTGTTGCCCCATGCCACGTAACTATTTAATGTGTGTGTGTGTGTGTGTGTGTGTGTGTGTGTGTGTGTGTGTGTGTGTGTGTGTGTGTGTGTGTGTGTGTGTGTGTGTGTGTGTGTGTTACTAGTGTCTCACTGTCTACTACTGTATCATTCATATTAGAAGTGATGATAAATAATAATAATAATAATAATAATAATAATAATAATAATAATAATAATAATAATAACGACGACGAAGATGACAACAATAATAAGAACCACAACGACGAAAATAAAAACGAAAATAACACTACTGCCACCACCACCACCCACTCTCACGGGAGCACCACAAGTGTCGCGCCCTGCTATCAGCCTGAGTCTTTTTACATGCAGTTCAGTACTCGCTTATCACGGCTGACTGAAAGAAACACGTCTGTTTTCACACAAACACTCTGCCTGCTTTCCTTACCTGCAGCACACACAAACACACACGCGCACACACACACACTGGGAATAACCGGACGGGCATCACTCTGCCTGATAACTACCAGCGAGGCTCTCAAGGTCTGACTGAGCCTGTCCTAGCGTGGTGACTTCTGACGGGACGAGAGTGTCACTTTTCACAGCACCACATTAATCTCTATGGAAATGCACGAGATGTTTAGTTTTACGAGTAATTACACCATGGAAAAAAATCTAATAATACCTCACAAGATCATCACTGTACAGGAAGAACAACCTCGTCCTAAATACAGGTAATAAAAATAAGAAGAAATTTACAGCAGTGAGTTTAATTATCAACTGAATGTGAGTATGACACTCCATTAAAGTTTTTTTTAATTGTAGGACACTACTGTATGTCCCATCTGATGCTCAACTTCATCTTGAACACTCCGTTTTCCAGAGATGAACCTCAGATGGACGATACACGTGAAGAACACGCGGGGAGAAATTATGAGCTCGCTCTCTCTCTCTCTCTCTCTCTCTCTCTCTCTCTCTCTCTCTCTCTCTCTCTCTCTCTCTCTCTCTCTCTCTCAAGGCTTCTCACAATTGCGGCGCCCTAACTCAGTCCAGCAATCAGTCAGTTGTTCCGCCGCGCTGCTCAGCACACTGACAAACACACAGGCGCATCCAAATACTTGTAATAGCTTATATATTTATATGTATATTTGTGCAATTACACACGAGATGATAACCTCCTGCACCACAGAGTTCTTTGTATGCCGTCCGGCAGTGGCCCAAACTACTAGTCAGCCACGCGGTCTTTTTCCATAAGCTACATGTTACCTTGCACTCTCCAGGCCTTTTTTGACTAATTATAAGAATTCTTTGCACCACAGTTGTTTCCTTCCCCTCCTCCTGGAACACACTGACACAGGCGAAAAGGAAACCCAAACATTTATCATGGAAACAAAAATAACAAGAAAACAAGGAAAAAATGCGATAGTTATCTTTCCAGGATATCAAGATATAAACGAAAACAAGCGGTACAAAACTGTCAGAGATATAGCAAGAATGCTGGGAAGGCGGCCGTTAGGAGCCTTTAAAACCACAGGTGTAGAAGCAGTCAGCGGGGAGATTAGCTGGAGTTTTCACAGAAAAATAATTGCAAAGGGAAAGTTACCATTCATAAAGGGATTAGAAGGGCTGAGTGAACACAGGCGGACAAAGAGGATAACATTGGAAAGCAAGGCAGGATCCTCTTGCAGAAAGGAGATGAACAGATGGAAGAAAAGAGAAGTTGTAGAAAAAAAATGACGTACTAAAGATGTCAGTCCCCAAAGAAAGTTGTCCATAAAAAAAAGAAGGAAAAAAATAATAAAAAAAAAATTACGAGAAGTGTCTTAAAACCTGATGATGAATATGATAATGATATTCTCCTCTCTCTCTCTCTCTCTCTCTCTCTCTCTCTCTCCTCTCTCTCTCTCTCTCTCTCTCTCTCTGGCACTGCAGTGTTGGGAGGCACTGTGTAGCGGCCCCGTCTGAAGCCTTCGCTCTTTTAGCCACACACTATATATAGCTGTGACGCAGCGAGCCTGGCAAGGTGTTATAAATAGAGGAATAAGGCGCTCCATGGAAGGCGGCGGGTCTATATATAGCAGGCACTTTCTTTGCCTGAAGGGAGGAGCGAGGGAAAGAAAACTAGAACTTGTGGCCAGAAATATACTGAGAGGCAGCGGCGAGGGACGACGCTTAGAGTGGAGAGGAGTGAGTGAGGTCTGTTTTCCTTGTTGTGATGATTTTAGCCCCGAAACGCCAGGACAGGGCCGGCACACAGTCGTCCCCCACACATGGCTAAATTATGGAACCTTCTGCTTGCTTGTGTATTTCCTCCTGCCTGTGACTTAAATTGTGGGGTCCTCTGCCTATCTGTGTATTTGGCCTTGCATATGTGCACTGTGAGACTCCCTGCCCATTTCTCTATTTCCTCCTGTATATAACAAACTGCGGAACTTCCTGCCTACTTCGATATCTCCTCCTGCCTATGACTTAAACTCCTTTGGTCTATCCTCTTTAGGGACAAGCACTTTCAGTGGGTCATCTTTTTTTTATTTCTGTCACCCTGAGCCAAAGACTTAAAAAAAAAAAAAGAAATACGAATGATCTCGCTAGAAAGAATTAGCTGAAAATATTTCTGAATTGCTTTGTTTGTTACTTGCAATACCACGAGTGATAAAGACGAAAAACAAAGAAGAAGAAGAAGAAAATTACACCTGAGTACGATAAATGAATAAAGGAAACAATAAAAACGACGTTTCGCTAATTTGCATATTCAATTATGTGTATATATATTTTTTTTTTATTGTGATGTGCTGTGTGTGTGTGTGTGTGTGTGTGTGTGTGTGTGTGTGTGTGTGTGTGTGTGTGTGTGTGTGTGTGTGTGTGTGTGTGTGTGTGTGTGTGTGTGTGTGCGTGTGGTGTGTGTGTGTGTGTGTGTCAGTCACGCAATGGACTATTGTTCATTCCCAGCATAATAATTTCCACCACAATGAAAGGAAGCAGTAATCGTGAACTATTACACATCATGAGACGCCCGAGGAGTCTTCCTCCTCAGCACACTAGTAATGCAACGATACAATGACAGAAACAATGACGACGATTATAACGGCAAAAGGCAGTAAATAAAACAATACAACGACAAAACAATTACGGTCATTATAATAATCACTATAATATCACAAGCAATTTACATATGGAACCAGAGACTCAAGTCGTAATTTTACACCACTGTAAGAGATTACGAGAATAATGTGTACTTATCTTAGAACATTTTGATTAAGAGATTACACGAAGGAATGTAAGTCTGGAATGCTTCAGTAAAGTAAATACGCAGAGATATTTACTAGAATTACAGAATTATCTTGAAAAATACTTAAAAATGTGAATATAAGAATGTAACTCTTGGATTTTGGGATTTTGTTTGTCACCTTCACTATATCCCGTGTACCACTTTGTACCACTTTAAGACCTCTATCCAATACCCTCTTGCTCTACGCCTCTGATTCACATTGTTGGGAGCACTGGCGAAACTTCCTCCCAAGGTCACAGTTCACCTGGCTCCCCAATCCAAGTGTTTTCCGTGACGTGCTCGGCGCCAGATTACCTCTTAAAAACTCCATTAACCTGCCGACCCGTAAACATGCACCGGTCCTGCTTTCCCACACTACCAGGTGATTGCCAGACACTCAGGAGGGAGGGGGGGGTAATGTGGTGGTGGTGGTAGTGGTGGTGATACTAATACTATTCCTACTATGACTACTACTACTACGTACTACAACTACTATTATTGATAATGATAATGATAGAGATGATGATATAAAATGGTACTACTACTGCTGCTTCAACTACAACTCCTCCTCCTCCTATTCCTCCAGTCCTTCTTTTAACATATCCATCAAATCTATGATAAAATTCCTCGGACTTTCCACACCACTGGTAAAACTCCTCCAATTTCCTCCGTTCCCTCCACCCCACCAGTCCAACACAAAACTGTTTTCCCAACACCTTGTGCGCAAAGCTAGAGAGACTGTCAGCTGGACTACCCTCCCATCAAGCTATTCATACTAACGAAGTCCAGCAATGAATGTCTCGCCCTACAATCAGCAGAAATATCACAGTGCAAGGGAACGCGGGCTTCAGTTTGTGCTGCGTTTTTCGTAAATAATGTGACATTAGTCGTGGTCGCGCGAAGGCTTGCTGTTTGTAGTCAGGGATGTGTTGTTTAGTGCTAAATATTGGGTGCACAGACAGATTAGCATTTACTTCCATCCTGTAAATCACATACTTAGACGCAGTTACTAAAGACAGATAATCACCTATCCAGGTTAGATGGGTGATTACTCTTAGATCATGGTTAAATGTCACACCGGCATCACGAGAGGGTGAGTGGACGAGGTATCTATCATGATGACAGCTAGTTTCGCTGCCACTGCCTGTAAATTTTAGCTGAGTTAACCCTACATTTACACATATGACGCCAAAGCAAACTTTTGCTATTTAGATCGGAGTCTTAAACATCCATTGCCAAAATGGCATCGTTGTTCGACGCTTTGTTAAGATTTTATTTGCGATAAACAATATGACACTGTCCCTGAAATCTTTAGTAGGTGTATGATCCAAAACACTTACATATTTAGTAAGATGCACGAATGTTTGAAATATATTCATCTTTCTCTCTCGTAATAGATATTGGGTTTGCTGGTTGGCGAGACTCACTGTTCTACTATATAAATACTTCCAATATCATTACCACGTCCCCTTCTGTTAATCATTTTTATTGCACCTTCCCTTCTTCCCCTCTCCTCTCCCTCACTTTTTGTTTCTCCGCTGACATCACCATCATCATTACATTATGCACCACATCCCATGAACGGAGGTCGGATGAAATATAAATGAGTGACCGATGAATGGAACAGACTTAGTTATCAAGTTGTTAGTGGCGAGGCAAATGAAGCTTTGAGAGAGAGAGAGAGAGAGAGAGAGAGAGAGAGAGAGAGAGAGAGAGAGAGAGAGAGAGAGAGAGAGAGAGAGAGAGAGAGAGAGAGAGAGAGAGAGAGAGAGAGAGAGAGAGAGAGAGAGAGAGAGAGAGAGAGAGAGACTTGATACAACTACATTTTTTGGAGTGTGTTGTCAAACACTCTAGAACACTGTTACAAGAACATTTCATCATTAAAGCGAAAAAGATCATCAACAAACAGGACACAGCGAACATCAGAGAGCGGCAAGACTAACACTGCTCATCTCGCCAGTCAGCACCTCAATCGTTTTTTATGTAAGAGGGGCTCTAGCCAAGGGCAACAAAAAAATGGAAAAAAAAAAATACTGTAGGTGCCAGTCCCCAAAGAGAACAGTCAAAAGGAATATCTAATATCACTGAGAGAAGTGTCTTGAAACCTCCCTCTTGAAACATTTCACGTCATAAGTAGGGGGAAATACAGAAGTAGGCAAGGAGTTCCAAAGGTTAACGGCAAAAAGGATGAGACTGAGAATACTGGTTAACGCTTGCATTCAGAAGATGGAAAGTAGAAGGCCTTGTGCAATGAGGAGCACTGCTCCTGCGGCCTTGCCGCAGGAGGAGGGAAGGCATACAGTTAATAAGATCAGAAGAGCAATTAGGGAGAAAGTAGCGATAGAAGATAGCAACAGCGTCAAAGATAGAGAGGTTAAAGACAAGGAGAGGAGATGGTGAGACGAAATGGTTTTGATTCCTCACAAGACAACCTGAGTATTTGTACCTGTGGGGAAATGAAAGTGCATGAGTGGTGAGGCGAGACTGGCGTGCCGCGTGACTCGATGACTGGTGGCCGAGGTCTGCTGGGAACACTGCTTGCGATACTGCAGGTTCTATTGGATAGAAGCAAGGCAGTATTGCTTTAATCATTGTGCAGCCAATACACCCGCGTGCTGTAACCCAATGCAGAGAGAGAGAGAGAGAGAGAGAGAGAGAGAGAGAGAGAGAGAGAGAGAGAGAGAGAGAGAGAGAGAGAGAGAGAGAGAGAGAGAGAGAGAGAGAGAGAGAGAGAGAGAGAGAGAGAGAGAGAGAGAGAGAGAGAGAGAGAGAGAGAGAGAGAGAGACTTCAATATCGGAGGTTTTACATACGAATATAAATGGGAACTTTCTTATCATTTTTTGGGACGACACTGGCCCTTTTTCCCTCTCAGTAAGTGGCTGCGGCAATTGTGGTGGTGGTGGTGGTGGTGGTGGTGGTGTGTGTGTGTGTGTGTGTGTGTGTGTGTGTGTGTGTGTGTGTGTGTGTGTGTGTGTGTGTGTGTGTGTGTGTGTGTGTGTGTGTGTGTGTGTTAGCTTGTCGGTAGCGTTCTCGCCTTTGGGAACAATAAGAACATAAGAATACAGGAATGAAAAGAGAAGCAGCAAGAAGCCCTTAGGCCTATACGTGGCAATCCCGATATGAAACACATGTGTCTCCTGTTCCCCCTCCGTCGCCACAATAAAGTAATTCGTTTTAAGATCCATATATATGCTTTGGCCTGCCCAGGGAGGGAAGCTGATATCTAATAAAAAAGTAACTTGGTTTTTTCTCCATCAGTCGTAAGGTGAGTGGTCTGGCAAGGCTGGTACAGGCGCCCTGTGCCGTGGAATCAAAGTGGAGGCAGCGGTACTGGTTGGAAAGAAGCAATCTGTGCTCTTTTCACTTCGATGGGAGGCGAGCTTGTCGTGCCTTCACTACTTGTCTCAGAGTTCAGCTTGTCGTGCATTCACTACTTGTCTCAGAGTTCAGCTTGTCACGCAGTCACATTACTCTCCTGTGTAGCACTTCTCTCTTGCTTGTAAAACTGCAGAAAGAAACAATCTGTGCTCTCTTCACTTCAGTGCGTTGCATGTTTGTGTTGCCTTTATTACCGTCTCACAGTTCAGCTTATCACGCAAGTCATATTGTCATAGTACTCTCCTGTCCAGCATCTCTCTCTCTTGCAAAACTGAAGCAAAACAGCCTGTGTTCTACAAGCAAACGTTTCTTTTTTTGGACACTTACCTCCTCTTGGTAAGGTTTTAACACTTACTTTCACACATCTGATTTAGAACATGAACACATAAGGGAAGCTACAAGAAGCCATCAGGTCTACACGTGGTAGTCTCAGTATAAAGCATGCTTGCCTATTTTTACCTACCATCCTTATCCATAAATTTGCTTATAGCTTTTTTTTAAATTCCCTATTGACCAGCCACTAAAAACTTGATTAATGAGTCTATTCCATTCATTTGCCACTCCATTTACTTGAGAACCAATTCCTTCTTAACTCTTTTTCAAATCTAACGTTATCAAGGTTGAACCAATACTTCTTGCCCTGTCCTGATTACTGAACCTGAGAATTCTGCTTATGTCGCCCTTGTTACATCGACACTAGTGGCCTGATTACTGAGTCTTCCAATCATTCAACACATTATTTGAGAACCAATTTCTTCTTATTTCCTTTTTCAAGCAAGAACCCATTATTTTATGTCATATAATGATAACTTAGTGTATTCCATTCATCTAACACTCTAATCAGAGAACCAATCCCATCACAATTTTATTTTATTTTATTTTTTAACTCTACCATAGTCAATCTTCGTCGTGTTGGTGTGCCGTGTGTCAGACAGGCTGAAGCATCGCGGTGTCTGCGAAAAGGCGAGAGGAGCAAACATGGCTGCTCTTCAGTCTGGTAATTGGCAAAGTTTAATTAGTATTGGTGGGCGACTCGGGGAGGCGGCCAATCAGCAACAGCCAGGCAAGACAAGGCTCCTGCCGCCAATTACGGCCGTTGTCTGGAAATTATTTTGTGGTTGAGAAGATCCAGTGAGGCGCAGGTCAAGGTGTGTTGCTGCCTCATCTTCTGGGCGTCCACGCTTATGAGGGCTATACAGTACGTGGTGTGTGAGCGTGTGGGGCGCTACCTCCTCGTGTCCCTTACTACATTACTACTGATGACACGATGACTCTCTCTCTCTTTCTCTCTCTCTCTCTCTCTCTCTCTCTCTCTCTCTCTCTCTCTCTCTCTCTCTCTCTCTCTCTCTCCTCTCCTCTCCTCTCCTCTCCTCTCCTCTCCTCTCCTCTCCTCTCCTCTCCTCTCCTCTCCTCTCCTCTCCTCTCCTCTCCTCTCCTCTCCTCTGCTCTGCTCTGCTCTGCTCTGCTCTTCTCTTCTCTTCTCTTCTCTCTCTCTCTCTCTCTCTCTCTCTCTCTCTCTCTCTCTCTCTCTCTCTCTCTCTTAGGTAAGACGGTCCCTGGCGAAGGACGACAAAACTTCGAACAGAAGGAAACAACAACAATGGGGTAGAAGTGGTGGGGCTGAGGCTCGGGGAATGAAGGGTCAGGAATGAAGCGTTAAGAATGAGGGTTAGGAATGAAGTGTTAGGTACGAAGGTTCAGGAATGAAGTCAGGAATGAAGGTTTAGGAATGAGGGGTTAGTAATTAAGAGTTAAGAATGAAGGCTTAAGAATGTGGGTTAGTAATGAAGTGCCGGGAATGAAGTTTTAGGAATGAGAGGTTAAGAATGAAAGATTCAGAATGAATAATAAGGAATGAAGGCTTAAGACTGAAGAGTTAAGAACGAAGGGTTAAGAATGATATGTACGTGAGAGAGAAGGAGACAGCGGAAGTGAGTACCGCAGCTTACAAAACTGTTGACTTGGCGAGGACTTTGCCAACTTGCATCACACCTGCACTACACCCCAATACCTGCCCCATACGTGCACCACATCACAACATCCTTATTACACCTGCACCACATGACTACACCCCCCACAACAACACCTGGCAGCACTCACCTCGCTCCTCGGCGTGGGCCTGGCGAGAGATGGTACCGTCTGCCAGGTGGAAGGCCTCTTCGCGGGTGCTCTCCACTTTACCCTGCCGCACTGCGCCGCCTGTGACGAGACACACGAGTCAGGTATGAGCAGGAACACACAGGAAAATACACAGGGAAATACAGAAACATAATGAAATGATTAACACGAGTCAAGTATGAGGATGGAGGGATGGAGGCGATGTGTGTTGCTCGCCTCGTGCAAAACATGAGCCAACGATATTATTTCTGATGCACGGGGAGAGAGAGAGAGAGAGAGAGAGAGAGAGAGAGAGAGAGAGAGAGAGAGAGAGAGAGAGAGAGAGAGAGAGAGAGAGAGAGAGAGAGAGAGAGAGAGAGAGAGAGAGAGAGAGAGAGAGAGAGAGAGAGAGAGATGAATATAGACCGATGAATTCCGTCTTTACATGCATTTCCCACACAATGAATTACGAAATATCATCAATAATTGTGTGTGTGTGTGTGTGTGTGTGTGTGTGTGTGTGTGTGTGTGTGTGTGTGTGTGTGTGTGACTGAATGACTGTTTTTCATCAGCTGCGTGATCCTGTTATGACACATGTCCTTGCTGCTCCTCCTCCTCCTCCTCCTCCTCCTCCTCCTCCTCCTCCTCCTCCTCCTCCTCCTCCTCCTCCTCCTCCTCCTCCTCCTCCTCCTCCTCCTCCTCCTCCCGTGGGATTTATGTGTGGTGATGCTCTCTCTCTCTCTCTCTCTCTCTCTCTCTCTCTCTCTCTCTCTCTCTCTCTCTCTCTCTGCATCGGTAATAATGTCCTTGGCTCTTGTTTTGTGTGAAGCACCCAACACACAGCGCCTCATCCCCCCAGCCCTGCACTGCCGGCACCACTCTGCTCTTGTTTTGTAGAGCAGTATTCTGAAAAGCTTCGCTTTCTCACCACGACTGTTTTCCAAGGCCACAGAGATGATTACTTGGGTTCTAAAGAGTGTTTTCTTTCTGTTAATAACGTAGAGATCTCGTTAATCTGTCACTAGAACAGTAAAAAAAAACATCCTTAAAAACCCTTGTAACTTCAACTAGAGTCTTTTCAAAGTAGTGGAACTGCGGGCAGAAGAGATTCAGAGTGTGGTCCTGTGTGAGGCGACAAACACACGGCTCCCCATCTCTCCTTCCTTGCTCTGTGCCGCCACCGCTGCTATTCTCGCTCAACACACATCTATTACACGTAGACTTGTGTGAGGAGTTGCTACTTATCATTATCATCACCATGACGACTATCATCATCATCACCACCACTACCATCATCATCAACACCATCTCGCCTGCAGCATCACATGTCATCACCGCTACCACAAATTTCCCCACCACCACCACTCCCATCATCACACACTGCAGCATCAAAGGAAGCCAGCTAATTAACGATTATCTAATCCTTTCACCGCTGGACAATTTTTTAAGTCACCAATAATTTTCTTAGGTACTTATTTTTGTACTAGACTCTTAAATACTCGTAGTTATGTAGGCAAGGAGAGACAAAATTAATGTTTTGTTCTCTCTTTTCTGTATCCACGTGAACAATTTTTAAACATCTCTGAATGCCACCAAAGGATAACCACAGCCGTGAAAAGCTTAAGTCTTACTGTGACACGTAGAAGTAACGAAAATGTGCGAGGAAAGTGAGTGAGAAACATGACCCTTCTTGCAGTGAAGGCGTCGAGGCGTCACGGCCACGAAGGAAGGATGGAAGGAATGCTAGTGCACGAGATGGAAGGAATGCTAGAAGGATGGAACAATGTTGGATGGAAGGGAGGTTAGAAGGAAAAATATTAGAAAGATGGACGGAGTATTAAAGGGATGGAAGGAATGTTAGAAAAATGGAAGAATGTTAGAAGGAAGAATATTAGAAGGATGGATGGAGTATTAAAGGGATGGAAGGAATGTTAGAAAGATGGAAGAATGCTAGAAGGAGGAATGTTAGAAGGATGGATGGAGCATTAAAGGGGTGGAAGGAATGTTAGAAAAATGGAAGAATGTTAGAAGGAAGAATATTAGAAGGATGGATGGAGTATTAAAGGGATGGAAGGAATGTTAGAAAGATGGAAGAATGCTAGAAGGAGGAAAGTTAGGATGGACAGAGTATTAAAGGGGTGGAAGGAATGTTAGAAAAATAGAAGAATGTTAGAAGGAAGAATATTAGAAGGATGGACAGAGTATTAAAAGGATGGAAGGAACGTTAACGCACCACATAAGGATGAAAGGAATGTTAATGTTGCTGTCCACTACTACAAAGCTCTCCAGCGTGAACACCTGACGCGCCCTTGACTGCAAGAGAAAACCAGTCCGCAGTGGTAGGGAAATATGAAAACTGGTGACCTTAAGGAACAGAATGAAAAAAAGAGACTTGTTGGTATATAACGATGATACCTGTTCATCTATTGATTGTTACCAGTAAACTACGCACATGTGGGAGAACAGGAAAGAAATTCTCTAAAAATAGGACATAAATAATTGATTAATATGGAAACAGTCAAGGAACAACATGGAGCACGAAACAAAATAGGAAATTGACGAGAAGCACTTCACTTAAAGAAAAATATAACCTTTTAAATGACCCGGCAGAGAGAGAGAGAGAGAGAGAGAGAGAGAGAGAGAGAGAGAGAGAGAGAGAGAGAGAGAGAGAGAGAGAGAGATTTTAAGAGGCCAGTCAAAACATCTTCAGAACTAAATTGGCCGACCAGATTGGAACTATTTTTGTTTTTCTTTTTTTTCGGGGGTGTGGAAAAGAGGGGAGAAAGCCAGTTAAGAGGGGATTTTATTTTTATTTTTATCTTTTTTTTTAGTTTCTGTAGCACATGACCTGCCGCCTTTTCACACTGAAGAGGAGGAGGAGGAGGAACAACTCCAACAACAACAACAACAACAACAACAACAATAATAATAACAATAACAAAAAGAGAAAGAGGAGGAGAAGAAGCAAGAAGAAGAAGAAGAAGAAGAAGAAGAAGAAAAGAAGAGGAGGAGAAGAGGAAAAATACAAAATTCCATATAATTCCATATAATCTCTCTCTCTCTCTCTCTCTCTCTCTCTCTCTCTCTCTCTCTCTCTCTCTCTCTCTCTCTCTCTCTCTCTCTCTCTCTCTCTCTCTCCACTAAGGAACGGCAAAAAAGATGCAATAACGTGGTAGGGAATATAGACCCAAACTATTACGGAGGAAAGCTTGGCAGAGAAAGAGATTATCAGAAAAGTTGGCTTGATAGACAGAAAAGAGAGAAGCTGGAGGCGGGGTGGCTGCGGAGAGAGAGAGAGAGAGAGAGAGAGAGAGAGAGAGAGAGAGAGAGAGAGAGAGAGAGAGAGAGAGAGAGAGAGAGAGAGAGAGAGAGAGAGAGAGAGAGAGAGAGAGAGAGAGAGAGAGAGAGAGAGAGAGGAACGCACAACCCCCCCCCCACACACACAAGGAAAGTGTAAGTTACGTAGCAAGGAAAAAAAAACGTAAAAAGGAAAAGAATAGACAGAAAAATAGGAAAAACGTGAGTGAGGGAGGGAGGGAGGGAGGGAGGGAGGGAGGGAGGGAGGGAGGGAGGGAGGGAAGGAAGGAGGCAATGAACAAATCAACAAAAAGAAAGAAAAGATGAAAAGAGAAAAAGGAAAAAAAAACAAGCGAGTGAATGAGTGCGAGAAGGGAGGAGGACGAGGAGGAGGAGGAGGAGGAGGCGAGGCAATGTCGGGTGTAATGTTATGCCCAAGATGAAATTTCTCGGCGTCTCGGTGACCCTGAGGAAGGAATTCAATATTTCAAGTAATTTTCTCAGACCAGCGCCACCAAGCCCCGTGTGTGTGTGTGTGTGTGTGTGTGTGTGTGTGTGTGTGTGTGTGTGTGTGTGTGTGTGTGTGTATTTTTAAATATCTGGACACACACACACACACACACACACACACACATACACACACACACACGCTCTCTCTCTCTCTCTCTCTCTCTCTCTCTCTCTCTCTCTCTCTCTCTCTCTCTCTCTCTCTCTCTGAATGCAGTCACCATTTCTTCCTTAATTTCAATCTACGTACGTTGCACAAAAACGAAAAAATAATAAATAAAAACCCGTGACACGCATGAGTTGGCACTGGACTGGCAGTGGTGGGCGGGGTGGCGTGGGGGCGTTGCGGCGGCATCCTCTTTAAGTCTCTGATCAAAACAAGGGTACAAGTCTGCGGCGAGCCACCCGTGCACTTCTCGGCCTTCAAACACTTCAAACTAACTAAAGAAACACTGCCCTTAGCTGCCTCCATGTGGCTTTGGTGGCGCGAGACCCTGCTGGTATTCACACTCGAGGACGGTGACTTACTGTGTGATACTGATTGACTGGCTGACTAACAAATGCATCTCATCTCATCAGTTCTTCTCCTCTAACTGATTGTCTTTGTCTTTTATCTCTTCACCACAATATTGCACCTCTTGCTATCTTCTGCCGCCTTTTTTGTTGCCCTTGTCCAGAACCACTCTTACATAAAAAATAAAGGCTGGTTTTGGGAGTTACAACATAAGAAGTATCTAGTGCCCGTGTAGGGGGAGGCGAGGAACTGGAATGTCTACGGCACTGTGCTGAGGTGGGGAAGGAAAGGGAAGGGAAGGAGAGGCGGTGGTCGTGTACCATGGGTTGAGGAGGGGAAGGGGGAAGAAGAAATGAAGTTCTGTGTAGTGATCAATATTCCAATACATAATTTCGTTACTTTACTACTCAATGTATCTTGCACTCTGCCAATATCGGGGATTACTGGAACGCTGTTTTACCTGTTTTAGGGAAAGATATATGTAGGTGGACATAATTCTCGTGTTAGAAATATGCAGTAAGGACAAAATGTGATAGGAAGGCTTGGAATA
This sequence comes from Scylla paramamosain, assembly GCF_035594125.1. NCBI lineage: Eukaryota > Metazoa > Arthropoda > Malacostraca > Decapoda > Portunidae > Scylla > Scylla paramamosain. The sequence continues at coordinate 237,486 of NC_087163.1, read as the reverse complement.
TCACAGCCACGCATAAGAAGGAAAAAAAAAGTGCCTTATAAAGATTGGAAGACCGTGTAAATAAGGTAAAGAAGTTTTTTCTGCTGTGCAAATTGTAAAAATGCATAATAAAGACAGACGTAATAGGAAGACTTTGAATATCATAGCCGCACAATTCAGAATCTAAATAAGCAGTGAAGAAGATACTTCATGATTATTATAAGAGAGAGCAAGTAAGGCTGAGAACAGGGATGTGATTTCTTCGCGACTCAAAAAAAAAAAAAAAAAGAAAAAAAAGAAAGAAAGAAAGATGCAATAAGAACAAAATGTAAAAGGAAAAGTTGTGATATAACAGCGACGCGTTCCAATAAAAAAAAAAACGTGAAGATGACTGATGAAGATTACAAGAAAGAACAAATAAAACAGGCAGGTGCTTTTTTTCCCTTACAACTTCAAAAAAAAATACGTAATAACAACGAAAAGTAATATGAACGGCTGGAATATGATAGCCACTTGTCAATAAAAAAAAAAAAAAAATGAGGATTATTAAACAGAGGAAGTGAGGCAAATAACAGACAAATGTGCCTCTGTTTTACAACAAAAAAAAAAAAAGAGCAATAAAATGTAATAAGGCGGGAAGGAATATCACAGCCACATGTTAGAGTAAAAAGGAAGATAAATTACTTTTCTGTTCCTACGACGCAAAAAAAAAAAAATAATAACAGCAAAATGTAATAGGATAGGTTGAAATATGATAGCCACGACAGGCAACGAGGAAGCAAATGAAATTAACAGCAGAGGAGCATTTTTCTGCTTCACAACTAAAGAAGATATGTAATAACAACACGAATTAAGAAGCGCTGGAATATGACAGCCACGTGTTACTTAGGAAAGTATTCTAAAACACTGGTGTCTTACCTCCACTATCATCAAGCTCTTAAGGAGGTCACAGGGAATTTTAATGGTATTTCCGTGATTCCTGGGATAGATTTGTAAGGATTCCACATTATCGACAGGGAAAACACCCATGAGAACCCGGCTGCTTATCTCCGTGGCCTTTGAAAACAGTCGTGATGAGAGAACAAAGCGTTTATGAAGGCGAGCCTTAAATCCATACTCTGAAACAGTTCTGCGTCGCAACTTCATTACTTTCAAAAGACTCTAGTTGAAGTTACAGGGATTTTTAAGTGTGTTTTTACATTTCTAATAAAAGAGTAACAATTTCTACATTATTAACAAGAGAAACACTTGAGAACTCAGCGACTCATCTCTGTGGCCTTTGAAAAATCATGATGAGAGAACAAAGCGCTGAGGAATATGACCTTAGCCAGACAGCGAAGAAGACATAAATTAAGAGGGGATCTTCAAGTGCTATAGGTGATATTATAACCAAAATCCTCCGGGTCAGTAATCTGGATAGGACAAAAAATAATGGGATCGAGCTTCCCGCTGCCTCGTCTCCTCAGACTGTCAATCAAGCTTCACATTCTTCAGTCTTAATGATGTCCCTTGCTTTGGTCTTATGCTGTTTCTTTCTGTCTTAATAATCCTTCCCACTGCCTCGTCTTCTCAGCCTCTTCGATCAAGCTGCCGCCTCACACACTCCACCTTCGCCAGACGAGCAAGCCTTGATCCGCTGTCCTTTGAAGGTTATCTCAGTTGACGAGCTTCAGATTCACCATCAGACTCGGGTGTCACCTTCCCTCCTCTTCCTTTCCTTCCCTTTCCTCGCCAGATTGGGGCAGTAAACTGCTCGCCTCGCACCTTACAGCTTGCCAGTTCAGTCTTGACTCAGTTTCTCGGTGGGAGAAGTAACTCCGTATTATGACACAAGGAAGGAAGGAAGAGAAGAGGAGGGAAGGAAGATGCTGGAAGAGTTGAGGAAGGAAAGAGTAAGTGGAAAAGAGTGACTTTCTCTCTAGTCTTCCCTCCCATCTTCCCTCCCTCCCTTTCCTTTCCTAACATCTACTCTTGCCTCCCCTAAGCTCATGGAAGGGTTAGAGATGGAGACAGTGGATGGAAGAGTTGTGGAGGGGAGAGTGGGGTGGAAAGAGTGACTCACATTCTCTCTGGCCTCCCTCCTCTCGTTTCTGTCTCTCTTTCCCCTCCTAACATCTATTTTTGCCTCCCCTAGACACATGAAAAAGCTGGTCTCCCCTCTCATCTCTCCCCTCCCTCTCTGTCTCTCCCCTTCTAACACTCACCCATCGCTTGTCTCCCCTAAACCCATAGCAAAGATAAGTTTCGGAACCCTATTGTAGGCAGCGTCGCGTGGCGTTACTGTTGCAACATCATGGCCCAGTAAATATGATTTCCTTCCCAAAGCACCTGAAGATGTAATATTATGATAGACGTAACATACACATTACTATTTCATATTCTTCTTATATGTAGAATATCAACTGAGTTAAGAGTTTACCTTGAAATTTGTAATATTATACTTTCAATGTTAAGAAGACCTTGTTTGCATAAAACACAGATTTAAACCAGTGAGAGAATAGACCTGAGGCGACACCTGACCAGCCTGATTGCCCTAACCTAAAATTATGTGACTCATAACCTGCCACGTTAACTTATATGGCAGATGAAAATTTCTTGCCGTGTTCCTCATAGAGTCAGACAGCGTGATGCAGAGCTCTACTTTCCTCGATCAATGATATACATACCTTGGTAATCTCATCTTTGGTATTTTTACATGATAAAAAAAAAGTTATTCTTCGTCTAGAACATAAAATCATACGAAAATAAGGGAAGCTGCAAGAAGCTGTCAGGCCTACACTTGGCTGTCCCTGTAATAAACAATGAGAAAAAAAAAAAAAGAAAACAAAGAAAAGAGGAGTGGAGAGGACAGGACAGGACAGGAAGCATAGTCACCGGCAGCCAAACACAAAACAAATCACAGGGAAACTCCCCGGCGCCATGCATTGCTGGGAACTCAAATCGTGAATGTTCCCCAAGCAGGGACATCCACCTCGCCTTTCATCCCTACAGCTTAAGTGAGGCAGACGCGCTGTTGTCCTGTCACTTACCCGAGTGATCATTCCCTGAGGAGGCGGAGGCGTGCGTCTGGTTGTCTTGCGTGGCGTGGGTCTTGAGCTGGCGCAGGTCACGCTGAGCTACCTGACCCTTCAGATCCAGCAGCTGCCGCACTTCCTCGTCTAGACCCACCTGAGGGAGACACAAGACAGCCGTTAACCCTGTGAGTGCTGCGAAAGAAAGAAGATGTGCTCAGGTTTAGAGAATAACTTCAGAAGACATAACTGACAGAAAAGGAAGGGAGTAATGGGTCATTTCAAGTCTTCCGGTGCTTCGCGCTTTATTTTGGTTCTGTAAACTGTCGCATGAAGAAAAACTGTCTTTACCAAAGAGTTGATGACTGAAAGGGAAATAAGGCTAACAAACTTGCACTTCTTCACCATAGCTACAAGAGAAGGAGATGGGATAACACAGTGGAAGGCTCAACAGGTACTGCCTAGAGTGGGCCTGATGACTTCTTGTAGCTTCCCTTGCTTTCTTATTTGTTGTGGTGTTGCTACATTCACTGGATATTGAAGCAAACCATTATTTTTCGCTTTCCGTGCCACAAATAACCACATGAATAAAAAGCCAGTGTGCCGCGTTGGTTGAAAGGCAAGACCGCGAAGCCGGCTCGTCCCCGCGGCGTAGCAGTGTGGGATAACAGGGCAGCGAGTGGCGTCACGCCACGCGTCCCTAATCCATCAAATACTATGATCGCTTCTCTCAGGAAAGAGGAAAACATTTTGCTGGGAACGCGCGGCGATGACTCCCATCAGCGCCTCTTGTCTGGCCTCAATAGGGTCGTCAGCTTGTCTCTTTCCGGGGAATTAACTCACTGGTGCCATGTTTGTCTCGCCCCACTCCCCGTTCCCTTCTCCCCACTCCAAGCTCCCTGTCCTTATCGCCGCCGTCTGTCGCCGTCAATTACCTGTCTCGTTTTATACGGACTCAGCCTCGCCATTCATCCCCGCCAAGGCTCCAATACTTAGTCTCCAATGTTCCAAGACTCCATAGCTCTAAGGATCTAAGATTCCTAGATTACAAAGTTTCAAGGTTATCCAAGGCTGTAAGGCTCCAAGGCTCCAGTGTTCCAATACTTGGCTGCAATGCTCCAAGGTTTCAATGTTCCAGTGGTTTAAGATTCCAAGGGTACAATGCTCCACGATTCCAATGCTCCAAGGTTTAATCACTTGCCAAGTTTACTGAATGTTCAAATTAACTTTTATCTTCAGTTCTCCTTAGAATAGCTATAACTACACACACACACACACACACACACACACACACACACACATACCTGCCTACATTCACTCTCTCCTTAACCAAACCTTTCTTCCCACGCACTCAAGCACTCGGAGTTTCTTAGCTGCCAACAACACTCACCCAACTTTCCTTCAACATACTCCATCCCGAAGCTTCACTAACTGCCCTCGTCTTTCCCGGTAATGCCCAAGGAACTCTTCACTCTCTTCATAGTTCACGGATTTGCTCTGAAAGCCTCCCACATTCCCCCATCCTTTCTCTCCTGCGTCGTTAGCAATTTTTATTATTTTATACGATTTTTATTTATTTATTTATTTATTTATTTCATTTATTACTACTTTTTTTCTTTTTTTTTTTTTTTTTTTTTACTTTTCAGACTTTCACCTCCCTTCCTCCCTTTGGCTTGCTGACGGCAGGTAGTGATAAAATTATCGATGTGTGTGTTTCTCTTTTTTGTTCCCTTTTAGATTCGTGAATACCTGTAGGATTCTTTTGTTAATTGGTTTTATACTTGTACTTCCTATGGTGTGCTATATTATCGTCTCATCGTATTCCCGTTTAATTTTTATTTATTTATTTATTTATTTTGCCGTTGCAGTTCTTGTGTAATTTTTTTTTTCTTTTTATTTTGTCTTATATTCGTTTCGGTGCTTTAACATTCCCAATATCTCAGTTATTCGTTTTCAGTTGACATTTGTTGCCCTTTTTACTGTATGCTTCTCAAATGATTATAAATATTATGTCTCAGTTTTTTATTGTTATTTTAATGTGGGTTTTGGTAATTTCGATTTTCCTTTTTTTTTTTATCATGGTGTAATTTTTTTTTTTTTAAATCGTGAAATAATTTTGTATGATCATAAGAGGGTTACACGTGATTAGCTGCATTATAAAATCTTTTTTTTAAGAGTAGTATTTGTTTTTATTTACAGCACTTATGGCCCTCAACTATCTATCCCTTTATCTGTACAATCAGTTGCCTTGATTCAGCCAGACAGAAGCAGGTCACGCCGCTCCATCACAGCCGTCTACACCATCACGGAATTCCCGGAAAGTTGTACAGTGAAACACACACACTGGAAGGCTCACATGGGCTGGTCACTGATGCGTCGGAAATAACTCATTCGTGAGGAGAGGAAGTGTGTGTAACAAGAAAACCGTAATCTCGTCCCGGGTGGAGAGGCTTTGGTGGAAGCTTGGGGTTTTCAGAGGCTTTGGTGGAAGCTTGGGGTTTTCAGAAGCTTTGGTGGAAGCTTGGGGGTTTTCAGAGGCTTTGGTGGAAGTTTGGGGTTTTCAGGGGCTTTGATGGAAGCTTGGGGGTTTTCAGAGGCTTTGGTGGAAGCTTGGGGTTTTCAGAGGCTTTGGTGGAAGTTTGGGGTTTTCAGGGGCTTTGATGGAAGCTTGGGGGTTTTCAGAGGCATTGGTGGAAGCTTGGGGTTTTCAGAGGCTTTGGTGGAAGTTTGGGGTTTTCAGGGGCTTTGATGGAAGCTTGGGGGTTTTCAGAGGCTTTGGTGGAAGCTTGGGGTTTTCAGAGGCTTTGATGGAAACTTGGGGTTTTCAGATGTCCTTCGTTTCATTTTGTCATTCAAGCATCCACACCTACACGTGATCATACATGCACTAACGCACCCATACAGAAACTTACACCGCCCACCCGCTAAGTCACCCACACTGACACCCACTCACACATGCACTCACTGATCCTCCCAGGGCTGGAAAGAGCAAACTCCCGCCACAGTAATAAATCATGTGATCATTTTTGTTTCTGCTCCTTTGGTTCAGTTAGCTTTCAAAGTCATTAGTTTATTACTAGCAATCATTTTATTTCTGCGTCGTTAGTTCAGTTCACTCTCAAAGTTATCATTTTACTACGAGGGGTTATTTTGTGGCATGTGTTCAGCTCGCTCTCAAAGTTTGTTTAATAAAAGTAATCATTATTAACTCTGCGTCTTTGGTTCAGTTCGCTCTCGATGTTTGTTGAATAAAAGGAATCTTTATTAACTCTGTATCTCTGGTTCAGTTCCCTCTCGAAAGTTAGCAGTTTGATACAAGCGATTATTTAGTTTTTTTCACCTTTAGTTAGGTTCGTTCTCAAAGTTATGTATTTAGTACAAACAATAATTTCCTCCCAAGTGTAGTCGTGTAGTACTGAAGCTGACAAGCGGTGAAATTCCTGACTAAGCTGTAATGTTTGCTGTGTCGACCACTGAGTGCAGACCTTTCCGTGCCTCGCCCACCTGTGTGAAATGAACACCACTCTCAGTGTGTGGCACCTTGCTGTATACCTGGCAGGGGTGACTCTCCCACAGATGAGGCCTGCACAAAGGCAGGGAGGGAGGCAGGGAGGCAGAAACGGAGACAGGGTGAGCAGGAAGGGCGGGAAGGGCACACCGGGAGGCCTCCACGACCTACGTGTCAGCTTCACGCTCGGCCAAGCAAGGCGAAGGGATGGAACAGAAATTTTCTTCACAAATATTCTTTCTTTTCCGCCGTGCTAGTCTCGTAATGCCTGGATTAGTGAGCGGGGAAGCCCCGGTGAGGAAGCCTCGGGGGGAAGCCTCGGGCGGAAACCTTTAGGGGGAAAACAATGCGATTTGGGTGATGGGGTAAGCTGGTGGGTCGATGACGTGGCGTGTGTTTGTTTGGGTCCCCAACAGCTGGTGGTGGGCGGCTGTGAGAGGAGGAGGAGGAGGAGGAGGAGGAGGAGGAGGAGGAGGAGGAGGAGGAGGAGGAGGAGGAGGAGGAGGAGGAGGAGGAGGAGGAGGAGGAGAAGAAGAAGAAGAAGGAGAAGAAGAAGGAGAAGAAGACCGATAGCAATAACAAGAGAAGAACAAGAAGCAGCAGAAGAGAAGAAGAAACACTTGTAGAATCAGAAGCAGAAATAGGAGGTGAAAGAAAAGAAGAGAAAAAAAGAACAACAAAACAACAGATGCAGGAGAGCAGACATAAGGAGGAAAAAAGTCGAGGAAATGAAAGAAATGAAAAATATGAATAAAAAAAAAAAAAAAACTTTCAGAGTGAAGTTTATAAAGCCCCGTGGACTTGGTGGCGCAGGCGACCCTCTTAAGTGTGGAGCTCTGCCTGACAAACTCCCACCCATGTCAAGTTTTAGGAAGAAGTTGCAGCGACCGATGACTTACGTGACGCGGTTTCTCTCTCTCTCTCTCTCTCTCTCTCTCTCTCTCTCTCTCTCTCTCTCTATGTAAGAGGGACACTGGCCATGGGCAACAAATATTAAGAAAAAAAAGCTAAGTGAAGTGCCAATCTCTAAACAGAATGCCAAAAGGAATTAAAAAAAATCAAGTTAAATAGCTAACTTACAAAATAATAATAGTAAAATAAAAAAAAATAAAAACTAGCGACGTAGACCAATAGAGGAATGAAGAGAAAAAAAGTGGAGCCTGCGTGGAGTCGGTGAGGTGAGCGAGCGGGAGAATTATTGAGGCGCGAGACAGACTGGCAGCAAGGGAAGCGAGGGGAGAAGCAACTGGTGGGCGGCGCGGCGGTGGAGGTAGCAGGCAGGAGGGGCGGGAGGACGAGAGGACGGGGAATGGAGAGAGAGGGAGACAGAGAAGGGTGTGCTGCGCTGGTGAAGGAGCCAACAGGTGGTTGAGTGCGTCACTGCAACAGGTTTCCGCCCAACAGTCCGACAGTCACACACACACACACACACACACACACACACACACACACACACACATTACGAAACTTTGTGATATTATGTGAGACAAAGTTGACAGAACGAAGCATGATTATAGAGGTTCAGAATGAAACCATTATCTACATATACTAGAGCAGTGGTTATTAAAACTATTTTATACGACGTGCCCTTTTTGCTTCCAACACACTCGCACACACCTCCCTACTTCATTGCGTATATATAATTATAGAATCATAAGTAGACTCGAGCCATCAGGCCTACACGTGGTAGACCCCGTGTGAAACATATCATCGTATTTCCTCCAATCTTGTTCATCCATGAATTTACCTAATCTTCTTTTAAAACTCCGTAATGACTCGGCACTAAAAACCCAATTACTGATTACATACTTTTACAATTTATATATCAGTACTATTTAGAAAACAAAACTAATATTTTTGCTCAGATTAAAACAAATGAAACACATAATACAGGGAAGAGACATTTTAAAAAGACATTTGTTCTTGTAAAAGTTTCATTTCATAGAGTACGTGCCAATATGTAACGCGTTCAGGCTTGAAGTTAGATTTAATAAGGAGACAATATGACACTGGAGAGAGAGAGAGAGAGAGAGAGAGAGAGAGAGAGAGAGAGAGAGAGAGAGAGAGAGAGAGAGAGAGAGAGAGAGAGAGAGAGAGAGAGAGAGAGAGAGAGAGAGGCGGTAAGGAATGGCCTGCCAGCCTCCAGACAGGGGCGCTCCGGAAACCAGCTAGCCTGTGGACGCGGGACAGACGGAGCAGAAGTAACACGACCTTGTCTTCTGCACACCGCCACCCTGCCCCTCACCCGCCGTCCCGCTACCCCCCACACCCTCACCCGTCCCCTTATCTGCCACCCGTTCCGTCACCCTGCCCCCTCACCCGCCAGCCAGTCATTCCCATACGAGCGAGAACAAAAACACAAGCTCTCCTCAACCGATCCCTCCGTTCGTGTAGCCTCCACTCTTTCAGCTCTCACCCAAACCTTCTCCCCTCACCACTCACCTCTCCAGTCTCCATCCCTCCAGCCATGACTCGCACTCTCACCTATACAATCCTTACCCATCCCTTACCCATCCCTCATCCCTCCAGCCTCATTCTCATCCCACATTCAAGCCATCTTCGCTTTCACCTTCAACTTCCAGTCCTCCAGCCCTCCCTTACCCTCACCCAAGCTATCTTCATTCCTCACCCCTTTCCTAGGCCACTAATTCATCTCCATCCCTTATCCAAGCTATCCTCACCCTTATCCCCACGGCCTCATCCCTCCAGCCTCATCACCTCCCCTTCAGACAAGTAGAGTACATGACACGAAAGAAAAGGACAGGAATATATGTATAAGAAGGAATAGAAGCCAAGTTGGTGTTATGTTTTTTTTTTTTAATCGTCCCCTTGACATGCGACTCTACTGGAATGGAAAAATGTAAAATTATTAACAGGGGAAACATTCTTGAAAATCTGGCTAATCATCCCTGTGGCCTTTGAAAATAGTCGTGTTGAGAGAGCAAAGCGTTTAAGAATGCGAGCCATTTTCCTACGCGTACCGGGAACCATCCTTCTCAGACACTACAGTTTTTTTCCACGTCTCCTAAAGCTACACTACTCACATGCAGAAATAAATATACAATCCAGCTGAAACTCTCTGATACTCTGCTTTTTTCTTTTCTTTTCTACATTGTTATGACTTGGATGTTACGCAGCTTCGTTATGTAACCAAGAGAACACGCCAGCAATAGTAGTTTTGCTCCACGGCGGTGTTACATTACGGTGTTATGTGTGTCTTCCAGGCGGAGCATTCCACATTTTCTGAAGGAAGCCTTATCGATGCCTCGCGTTCCCTCGCTCTTTTGTTTCCACTTTTTTCCTTTGTTGTTTTCTTTTTTTATTTGTGTTTTTTCAGCTTTTTGAGGATGCTGAAAGGAGGAGGGTTGGAATGGAGAGAGCAAGACTGTGTGTGTGTGTGTGTGTGTGTGTGTGTGTGTGTGTGTGTGTGTGTGTGTGTGTGTGTGTGTGTGTGTGTGTGTGTGTGTGTGTGTGTGTGTGTCTTGGTTTCTTCCCACACGCGTCTTCTCTTTCATGTGTGTGACAAAAATATGCCAGCAGGGGGAAACATTTCATATTCAGCGTTATTGTTGTTGTTGCAATTATTATTATTATTATTATTATTATTATTATTATTATTATTATTATTATTATTATTATTATTATCTGGGAGTAGTAGTAGTAGTAGTAGTAGTAGTAGTAGTAGTAGTTGATGTTGTAAGCTGTAATTTTCACAACAATAAACACAACACTGACACTAATGATAATGAAAATAATAATGATATTGATATTACTACTACTACTACTACTACTACTACTACTAATACTACTGAAAAAAATAACATTTGCAATCCCTAAGTTCACGTACGAGCGTGAGTCTGGCAGAGAATCAAGAAAATATGGCGCATGCTATGATACTGGGGCAGATATTTAACAAACACAGTCTGATCTAGAGCAAACAAAGTTAGTGGGCTTCACCATCAGCTGATTCAGAAAATGTGCGGCAAGAAAACACAAGGGAAACGAGTGAATGGATTCATGGAAAGCTTGTGTTGAAGTTTGTGAGGAAAGCTGCAGGCATTATGATGCGGATCGATCTTGAGAAGGCAAGGCAAACTGGTGGGAGGTGAGGCACAACACAAGACGTTGATGGAAGGAAACACCAGCAGAATTATGAAACCATCATTCATCTCTTCCCATCTTCTGTCGCTGCTTTCACGATAACCGCTCTTCTGATCTGACTGTCTTCAGCATCTCTCTCTTTGCCGCGATGTTACATCTCTTGCTATCTTTTAACGGCAACTTTCAAATGAACTTTTAATTTCAAAACTCAAGACCACCTATCCTGCTGCACACGACCCTGGCCACCTTCGCAACACGCACGGAAAGGACGTGGGTGATTTATTAGGACGTCTAATTATCATACCAAAAATTAGTTTTCATGACACATTGCAACAAAATTACCAAACTTTCTTTTGTAGGAGAGTTGTCAAGGTAAAGACGGGAAACGAGCAGCAGGGAGGGCCGTGCAGAACATCATTATATTCTCTCTCTCTCTCTCTCTCTCTCTCTCTCTCTCTCGTCTCTCTCTCTCTCTCTCTCTCTCTCTCTCTCTCTCTCTCTCTCTCTCTCTCTCTCCCCGTCCCATCGGAATCTCTTCACTAGCAATGCATTATAAACATTTACGTAAATCTAGGTGAGGTATGAGAGAGAGAGAGAGAGAGAGAGAGAGAGAGAGAGAGAGAGAGAGAGAGAGAGAGAGAGAGAGAGAGAGAGAGAGAGAGAGAGAGAGAGAGAGAGAGAGAGAGAGAGAGAGAGAGAGAGAGAGAGAGAGAGAGAGAGAGTGTGTGTGTGTGTGTGTGTGTGTGTGTGTGTGTGTGTGTGTGTGTGTGTGTGTGTGTGTGTGTGTGTGTGTGTGTGTGTGTGTGTGTGTGTGTGTGTGTGTGTGTCAGAACCACCCAGATTTTTACGAGCTAACTTGCATCAGGAGGAATGTTTATGGCGGTAATATCATCACACAGGGACGCCTTCCTCACCTCTCATCAAATTCCACCGGAAAGAAAAAGAAATTTCTGCCCAGAAATTGTCTCTTACGTAAGGGCGGTCGATGGTGGCGGGTAGTAAGTAGCTGGCAGAGGGAAGGAGGGGGAGAGACAAGACACCAGACCGAGAGTACCGGGACACAGAGCCTTAGGGTAAAGGACCGTATTGTGAAACACCTTCTGCGCCACATCTCCACTACGTTCCAAAAGCTCTTATTGAAGTTACACTGGTTTCTAAGGATGTTTCTTTTTTCTTTATAGTTACAGTAATAGATTAACAAGATCTCTACACTATTAGAAGAAACACTATTGGGAACTCGGTTAGTCATCTAATTGGCTTTTGAAAATAGTCGTGGTGAGAAGGCGAGTCGCTTCAAAATACGGCCCAAACAGCAAATACACTCAACTTGAATTAAATGTTTCCCAAGCTCTCCAGAGTGAAAAAAAGAAGCCATACGGAAGTAGAAAAGGTGCGAAGGGAAATAAGGGAGCTGTGAGGAGAAATTGTCCAAGAAATTGCCAGCAAGGAATGGAAAGAGGACACCAGTTGGCAACCTTGGTGGTGGTGGTGGTGGAGAGAGCAAAAGAGGAAAACAGGAAAGAGAGTATCAGCCCCACGAGATCATTAGCGACGGATAAGGGTGGTGAGGAGGGCGCGCCGAACCAAATGTTCCAGCCTCGTGTCTTACTATATAAATTCAAAGCGTAAAATCGACGCCATTATGAAACACGGACTTAATTTGTTGGAATTTTCTGTCATCATGTCCTGAGTCCTCAAGAGAAGCTGGAAGTCCATCTTTGTGACAGGGTGAGGAAAGGACGCGTGCAGTGATGGTGAGAGTGATTTAAAAGTAAAATGCGCTGCAACATCGAGATCATATGACGCCGCCACAAAAAATGCTAAAAGCAACTAAAATTCTGGAATAATAAAATAACAGCAATAAAATAGAGGTAGGAGTTGAATAATAGCAATAGTAATTACAATAACAAAAATTATCAAAATTGACAAGGAGGAGACCAGCCTCTCCACAAAAGGAGCACCTAGTGTCCCGGGGCGTCACACTCCTCCCAGCACCAGTGAGAGACGCCAAGTCCCATCTTATCCCCACACCAAGAAAGGCGCCGCTCACGCAGTTCCCTCAGACTGGCACACTCGACCAGCAAGTGTGGCACAGTGAGAGGCACCAGTCACCACAGACTGGTTGCACTTCCCGGCACACGAGGCACCTATGTGCTGGACGCGTGACCAGTCCTAACGGGCCAATGCAGTCTCTAAGCCGCAAAGAACCGAGGATGTAATCTCTCCCATCTTAGTGGCAGCTCCAGCCTCCCAGGTGTTCTGCTGTCTGGCTGGAACTGCCACTCTGATAGGAGAAAACAAGTCATGAAAGAGAAATGGGCTGTAAACAACAAACCTGGTGGCCGGCTCTCTGGCTAGCCCAACTGGCCGATCGTGCCCCAGAGGAGTCACCTAGCAAAAGGAAGCGTGCAGCGAGCAGCGGATCCACCTGCTTGAGGCACGCTCCCAGGCACTCAGGCACTCAGGCAGCCAGGCACTTGGGTAGCCAGCCAGCAAGTCACCGAAGTACTCGGGCACTCAGGCATCCAAGCAGCTAGGCGTGTCAAGCTGGCACTCTGCGTGACGCGCGGCAGGTGGAGAGGGAGGCGAGGCTGATGAGTTTCTTCCAGCACACCGCTCCTCACCACGCCTCCCAGCACGTACTTGATTGCCTGCCAGTGCTGAAATCCTCACGGTTCTTGGTGCGTGGCTGCTCTCTCTCTCTCTCTCTCTCTCTCTCTCTCTCTCTCTCTCTCTCTCTCTCTCTCTCTCTCTCTCTCTCTCTCTCTCTCTCTCTCTCTCTCTCTCTCTCTCTCTCGCCTCAAAAACCTTTCCTCACGGTGACAAGATACACATCCACGGGTCTTGCTAACGAGTCAGGTGAAGAGTGTCAAGTGGTCTTCCACAATCCACTGCACTAACATTTTCTCACATTTTATTTAATTTCGTTTCCGTGCACAAGAGGCGGACGGACTTCTGCTAAAAGGAAAAGAAAAACATAGAGAGAAAGAAACTGAAAGAACTGTCCGCTTGATTGCTGCTGGCCAAATAATATTTTTTTCCAGTTTTACTTATTCATCCATTTACTTACTTGTTTTATCTATTTATTTATTCATCTGTGCAGATTAGGAAGGATTTACTACCAATGAGTCTTGGAGAGAGCGGTGGGGGCGGTGCAGACTCACAGGCAACGACTGAGAGAGGATCTGATAGAGGTCATGAAGTGGCATAGGGGACATAACAAGGTGATTAAGAGGGAATGTGATGGAGGTCTTTAAGTGGTAAAGGGGACATAACAAGGATGATAAAGAGGGGACCTGATGAGGGTGTTTAAGTGGTATAATGGATATAACAAGGCTGACAAAAGCGTGTGGAAAAACAGGACAGATACAGATCAAGGTTCTCTCCCTGGCCACCTGTGGTAACACTGCTCAGGGGACACAGACAGCCAATCGTACCCAGCCTGAAGACACACTTTATGCTCTCTCTCTCTCTCTCTCTCTCTCTCTCTCTCTCTCTCTCTCTCTCTCTCTCTCTCTCTCTCTCTCTCTCTCTCTCAGAGCAAGAAGAGACAGTAACATTCCTTACTAGCAATGGAATAATTATAGCTATTTTACATAACATAAGCACAAAGGAAAACAAGGGAAGCTGCAAGTAGCCATCAGTCTTACACGTAGCAGTTCATCTGTAAAACACACCTACATATTTCCATCTGTCAGCCCCGTCCATAAAACTCCACTATCAACTTGATTACTGAGCCCATTTCATTCAACTCTCACACCATTTTGGAACCATCTCTTTTTACATTTTTACCAAGCTTGAACCCATTAGTTCTCGCCCTGTCCTGATTACTGATCCTAAGAATCTGGTTATGTCACCTTCGTTATGTCCCCTGAACCACTGAAAGATCTCTGTCAGATCCCCGCTTTGTCATCTGTCACCCCCTCTCAGTTCTTGTGTACTCGTATCACTTCAGGATTCACATTTCTCTAATTTTAGATAATTCTTTTGGCTCTTTTCGTTAAGGACTAGCATTACAGTTTTTTTTTTTTTTGCTGCTTTTTAGTCCTTGGCCAGTGACCTTCTTACATAAGAAAAGAAAAACAAGAAAAAAAAGCGGTGAGCTGCGTCGCCGCGGTCGTCTTGCGTCTCCACAACACTCCTCTGATTGATTCACTTGCAGCATTCTTGCCATCCATTTGTTCCTCTGGGAAGCTTCAGGAGAGCCATCACGCGACCTCATTCCAGCCTCACTGCATCACATGCCTTCCGTCTGAAGATCACAAGAGCGTTAACAACCTGTCATCACTGCCTGAGTTCATCGTGAGCACCTTCTAAGCGACGGCGACCAGCGAAAACAGGTCACATCCCACAGTTTGTTGCACTGTGGCCCGTATTAAAAATTTTATGTTTCCTCACCACAACTATTTTCAAAGGCCACATAAATTATCAATCTGGTTCTCAAGAGTATTTCTCCTGTTAATAATATAAAAATCAACTTAATCTCTCACTAGAATCGCATAAAAACTCTTAAAAACCAGTGTAACTTCAACTAAAGCCGTTTGAAAGTAGTGAAGGTGGGGCGTAGAAGTGTTTCAGAATACGGTCCTGTGCACGGGCGGGCAGGCGGGCAGGCAGGCAGGCAGGCAGGCAGGCAGGCAGGCAGGCAGCCAGGCAGGCAGGCAGGCAGCCAGCCAGCCAGCCAGCCAGCCAGCCAGCCAGCCAGCCAGCCAGCCAGTCAGACAGGCATGCAAGGAGGCAGGCAGTTAGTAACTCAATCAGTCAGTCAGGAAAGCAGGCAGACAATCAGTCAGGCAATCAGTCAGTCATTCAGTCAGTTATTCAGTCAGTCATTCAGTCAGTCAGCCAGCCAGTCAGTCAAGGCGCACCGCCATATGGATGCCTTGGCAGCGTGTCTCCCCTCGCCGCTAAAGGGAAGACCACTCACGCCTGCCTCCCCTATTGATCAGAGGAAGGTTTGTCGCCTCCGCCAGGCCCAGCAAACAACACCCTCCCGCAGCCCACCGCCCACGATACAACGCTGTCAACAATACACTCAGTAGAGCGGCCCGCGGAATACAGGCGTGATGGCGTGAGGGCGTGAGCGGGGGCGTGAGGGAAGAGCCGGGTGATGAGTGAGTATGGGCGGTAACGGTGATGGGTGAGGGAGGCCAGCGGAGAGATGAAGAGAGCAGTGCATGGTTAGTGAGATGGTAGAGCGATGCTTGCAGTATACACACACACACACACACACACACACACACACACACACACACACACACACACACACACACACACACATTATTATTATTATATGTTTATTGACCACAGCAACAATGTACAAATAGAAATCTGATTAATAAATATTAATTTTTAAGACAATTCACAACCACTGTAGTCCATAAAAATAACTGATAGTAAAAGAAAACTAAAATTAGAACTAAAAACTAAAACAGAAGCATTAAACTAATGTAGATAAAACTGTAAAACGTACACTGATCTCAAATCTTAAACAATATTAAAGATGAAATCTAATACAACTAACACGATAAAAAAAAAAAAAAAAAATTTACAATAACAAACAAAACTTAAAAGGATTATTTAGAAGAATATATAAGAAAGAGACCATAGGCAATATCAAAAGACACTATTACAAACGCGTGCAATAAAGACATCCTTCAATAAAAGACACAAATTGAACATAAAAAAGTAATAGCTAAAAAAGAACTCAAAACAATGGTAATCAAAACAAACTACCAACATTTCCTCAGAAAATCAACATACTATAAAAGGGTTATAAACACATCATGAAATTTATATATTATACAACGAACTAAAAACAATAATGATAAAAGCAACTATCAATATTTCTTACAAAACAACAACAACGAACTATATTAGGTCTTAAATACATCCAAAATTTTATATATTATACAATATCTTTCATTATTATCATATTTATCTGAGAATAGGTCTTGAATATTAGCAAAGTTATACATTTCTCTCAGATGTTCGGTGAGGATGCAGTGTTGTGTTACATGTGGTTCTGTTTGTATTTCACCACATGGACAAAGTCTTTCTTCTAATGGCAATCTTCCCCGACCCCTTCTGTTCCACCTTCCCACCTCTACTGCGAGGGAATGGGCGGACACACGGAACCTCGTGAACGCAGCTCGATGGTGTTCATTTACATGTGTCTTTCCTTTATATACTGAGTGAACAGAAAGGTCGGGGTTGATTTCTTTATACGTTATACGCTTTGATGAAGTTGAGTGTAAGATACCAACTTTTAACTCCCTGACTCCCTCTTCTATGTCATCGTGTACAACATGTAACAAGTTGTCTATATAAGCTCGAGTCTGGTAATCATGATTCATGGAAATCTTTAAGGACAGTGCAAGTGGGTCATCCTGCATTCTCTGTCTCTCCTTCCACATCTTAGAAAAGAAGTGTCTCTGCCTGCTCCTAACTCACTCCTGCTCCACACACAGACACACACACACACACACACACACACACACACACACACACACACACACACACACACACAAACACACAGGTAGACAGAAGTTTATTGATCACAAAATCAAATGCACATATTATAACCACACACACACACACACACACACAGATAAAGAGAGGTTTATTGACAACAACATCATATGCACATATTATAAATACACACACACACACACACACACACACACACACACACAGACAGAGGTTTATTGACCACAAAATCAGACAAATACTGTAAGCACACACCCACAGATAGATAGATAGATAGTTAGATGGAAGTTTATTGACCACAAAGTCACTGATACGAGTACCTATGTAAACTCTCCCTCCCTCCCTCCCTCCCTCTCTCTCTCTCTCTCTCTCTCTCTCTCTCTCTCTCTCTCTCTCTCTCTCTCTCTCTCACACACACACACACACACACACACACACACACACACACACACACACACACACACAGATTAAGTATCTAAATAATAATGATGATAATATAGTCTCTCTCTCTCTCTCTCTCTCTCTCTCTCTCTCTCTCTCTCTCTCTCTCTCTCTCTCTCTCTCTCTCTCTCTCTCTCTCTCTCTCTCTCTCTCAGGATCCCATAACAGGAGCTGTAGGTTGCGGCAACACAATCGATAACCTGACTCATGAGGCACCCACCCACACACTGCCACACTGCCACGCTGCCCTGCCTGTCCTGATGCAGCGCTGTGACTCATGAGGCATCCACCCACACACTGCCACACTGCCACGCTGCCCTGCCTGTCCTGATGCAGCGATGTGACTCATGAGGCATCCACCCACACACTGCCACGCCACACTGCCACACTGCCCTGCCTGTCCTGATGCAGCGATGTGACTCATGGGGCATCCACCCACACACTGCCACACTGCCACGCTGCCCTGCCTGTCCTGATGCAGCGATGTGACTCATGGGGCATCCACCCACACACTGCCACACTGCCACGCTGCCCTGCCTGTCCTGATGCAGCGATGTGACTCATGGGGCATCCACCCAGGCACTGCCACACTGCCACGCTGCCCTGCCTGTCCTGATGCAGAGAAGAGCAGCGCCTTTCATGTGACGAGCCAAGGATGACACGTTCCTTGAGTGGAGTCAACCCTGGCAAGCCCACGCTTAAGTCTAAGAGCATAAGAAAAGAAGGGGTGTTTCAAAATTAAATTAAGACGCCTTTCTCAGCTTTTCAAAGCACGAGGAGTTATATACAGTCACTAGCAGAAGAGATACCAATGTGGGGTTTTAACACCACAAGAAACCATCAGGCCTGCACGTGGAAGTCACTGTATAAAACTTGCCAACCTATTTCCGCCTATTATTCTCATCCACAAATTTGTCTAATCTTCTTTTAAATTTCTCTTTCGACTCGGCACTAACAACCTGATTACCGATGTCATGGGAAAAGTGTAAAGGAATTAAATTAAATAGGATATTAGAAGATAACATAATTCAGCAGGGATCACGAAAAATTATTTAGACAGATTATCCAACTTGATTATAAATCTAACCTGAACTTTAATAATATAAAATCAATAATAATATCAAATCAAAGAACCCTTCCCCCTAGACACTGAGTCTACTCTATTCATCTACCACTCTAAATGTGAACCAATTCCTTCTTATCTCTTTTTTAAATCTAACTTTACTAACTTCAAGCCATTATTTCTTATCATGTCCTGATTACTGACCCTGAAAATTTTACCAATACCACCCTTATTATGTTCTTTCTGCTCCCTGTATCATCCTTGTTAGGTTCCCTACACCACTCAGGGCATACACAGTGCAATCTGGCGCGATCAATGGCAGGATAATGGTGTCTCGTTTCTCATGTTACAGAAAAGTGCTCTCTTCTCGGTTAATATATTTCCATCTTTTCATTTCATACTACTTGCTTTATCACTACACGCTGCTTCTTCTGTTTATTGTTATTTCCTCACCATCACATGCATGCTTTTTCTCTTTTCGCCACATTGTTTAAATAAAACAATGGAGCTTTAATAAAAAATAATTAGAAAGATTTACGTGTGGAGATGATAGGTAGAAAAAGGTAGGCATGTTTCACAAAGCGAGTGTCACGTGTAGGTTTGATGGTTTATTGAAGCTTCCCTTGTTTTCTTGTATTCTCATGATCATTTCCAAATTCTCATGCGACTTTTTACCACTTCTTCTCTGGTTTATTAATATAATTCCGCTCCTCAGTGGTTCAATATATCATTATTTACGCTTTCCGTCTCGCCACAGTTAGGAAACAGGATTGATTAATGCAGCTCTACCCCGCCTTCACGTCACAGCACGTGCAACAAAAAGGACCATACTCTGAAACTCTTCTGCGCTGCACCGCCACTACTTTCAAAAACATGTATGTCATTATTTACTGTGGATTAACTTTTGGTTGGTTATACGTTTTGTAAATGTTTTCTTTTCGAAGAATTTTATCTATTTACTCATTTATTCACCAATAACCCAACCATTTACAAAAAAATGTAAAAGTTTATTGATCAACAACTTATAAAAAAAACTGAAGAGTTTATTCATTTACCTGTTATTCATCAAATGACCGAAAAACAAAACAGTTTATACACAAGTTTATTTACTTACTTATTCACCAAAGGAGAATTTATAAGGAAAATGCAAAAAATGTATTCATTGCCTCATTTCACTCACCAAACAACCCACAATTTGTAAAGAAAATATTTCATTCCGAGACAGTGTTGCATTACCTTCATTGTTTGCTAAAACGAGAAGGTCCTTCCGGGCGGGACACAACACAACGAGACCACAAGACTGAAAGACCAGGGGACCACAAAACACAAATGTTGAAGACCACAGCATGGAAACCTGAAAGAGGATTTCCTCCCCAAAAAGCTGACATTTTCACTTTTCCCTTTTTCCCACAGGCTTCCTTTTTCACGTTCACGTTTTTAAGACACGGGAATGTAAAAAGAATTGCATATTTAATACCATTTCTCCATTATGCAGCAGCAGAGAGAGAGAGAGAGAGAGAGAGAGAGAGAGAGAGAGAGAGAGAGAGAGAGAGAGAGAGAGAGAGAGAGAGAGAGGGGGAAGTAGTAAGATAGGGAAGGCGATACTACCGAGAAAATAATGCTACTTCTCTGTCTCTCTCTCTCTCTCTCTCTCTCTCTCTCTCTCTCTCTCTCTCTCTCTCTCTCTCTCTCTCTCTCTCTCTCTCTCTCTCTCACACACACACACACACACACACACACACACACACACACACACACAAACCATGACAAGAATATTCCTCACCACACAAAATATATAAAGCATAAAAATACAACACGTTAAATTAATCCTGCCTGGTTTTCCCTTCACCAGCGCATCTTTACATGTTCATCCTGCCTTCCCCTCAGCGGGGGCATGGAAGGGGTCTTTTCTGGGAACCACGCCACCTTCCTGCCTCGCCTCTCCTCACCGTGAAGCCCTAATGAGCAAGCCAACCTCCCACGCCTCAGGGACCGTGTTCTTAAAGATTCTAATATTTAACTTCGATTTCTTATACTCGTAACAGCTGCAGTATAAGTTATTGGGGATTTTCAAGGGTATTTTCATGATTGCAGTGATAGTTTAACACGATTCTACACCATATAGGGAGTAAAACACTTATGAAAACCGAAAAAAAAATGTCTGTGGCCTTAAAAATAATTCTTATGAGAGCACGAAGCGTTTCAGAATACGGTTCCAGGTCCTCATGTCTGTGACACAAAATATCCTGCATGGTCTCTCTTGCATGTCAGCATTTATATACAGACTCATACAGCAAATTCTTTATAATAACTTGTGTTGTGTTCATTAGGCAAGACCAGTTTTACATATGCAAGATCTGATGAGATCAAACAGTATATTTTTGGTAAACTAACCAGCAAAATACGTAAGCTATTAAACTTCACTCTTATCAGTACATAATTATAAAACCATTGATGACCTCGAGACCACAAGCAAGTGCATAACTGGCACTCGAAATTACTTGAGTTTGACACCCCTGTTCAAAACACACACACACAATTACAAGCTTAGCTCAACCATATAAACACACACACACACACACACACACACACACACACACACACACACACATTACGATCTTGACCCAACACGCACACACATACAACCTGAGCCTTCTCATCTCCCTGGAATACAAAAGCAAAAAAAGGAACCGTACAAATCTCCCTCTCTGTTCTTCTGGTCTACAGGGACTGAATGAAGTTACTGCCAAACTTCAACCTTGCCCTGCACTGGCCCACGCGGTGCAACGGTCCCGCCTCCACCGCCTACTCGCCCACACACACCCGAGCACCGCGCCTGGCATTCCCGCTCCTGCAGTGCTTACTCTGGCATAATAACCAGAAGGAAGGGGACGAAAAATGCCGCTTCCTGGAGAGACAAGGGGAGTTCCCGCGCTTCTCTATCAACGTAAATAGACAAACCGAGCGTGGCAAAGACAAATACTGAATGGAATTAAAGAATGATGATAAAGATTGAGAGTCAGGTATTGTGTACTTCACAGGAAGGTGATGAGGAACAAAATAACTTCGTTCACAACTTACAAAGGGAAGATGATAGACAAACAAGGCGTGACAAAGGAAAATATTGAGCGCTTTGCTTTCGGAATAAAATATATATATATACTCGTATATATATATATATATATATATATATATATATATATATATATATATATATATATATATATATATATATATATATATATATATATATATATATAAAACATAATAAAGAAGTTAATGAGAGCTGGGTATTGTCTACTGTCTACTTGATAGGGTGATGGAATGACTCCGTTCACAAAGTATACAGTCGAGAGGTGATGAACAAATCAAGTATGGCAAAGAAAAGTACAGAACACGCACGCCGGTCACCATACAGCCGTCCACGTCGTCATGGTGATCCAGCACTCACAGGGCGGCGCCTCTCGAAGTAATTGCCTCGTCTCTCTCTCTCTCTCTCTCTCTCTCTCTCTCTCTCTCTCTCTCTCTCTCTCTCTCTCTCTCTCTCTCTCTCTCTCTCAGCGTTCGGTAAATCCCCTGACATGCTGCCGTTTCTCTCCAGCACACAAACTGTCACGCCGGAGGAATATTCACCAAGGACTGACGATTGTGGCAAGGAATTGACTGCGTGGGAGGCAACACTGGTGATCAAAGCCTTCTTGTGTGTGTGAGATGGGCTGGGACTCGTAGAGAGAATGGCAAAAGACAGAACACCTGGGAGACATGCATAGAGAAGGGGCAGGAGTAAGACTGAGAGGAAGGACAAGAACTGCATGGTGAGGGTCAATGAGGGAAGAGGCGGATGAGAAGACTTGGCGACAAGTGACACCTTGAACCACATTATGAAACACCACACCTCCATTTCTTTCAAAAGGCTGGAGATGACGTTACACGAGTTTTTAAGTTTTTTTTTTTTTAAGGGTTCTAAAGACAGAATAGAATTATTTCTTTGTTATTAGGAGGAGAAACACTCTTGAGAATCCCGCTAATCATCTACGTGGCCTTTGAAAATAGTCGTAGTGAGAGAGCAGAGCGTTTGGGTGAGACATGAGAGCTTGGTCAGAATTCATAAGAGCACAAAGAGACTTGACCTGCCAACTGCCGGCCGGGAGTTCAGGGAATCCAAACATAATAGTGTTTTGACTAACTTTCCGGTATTCCTCAAAGGAACGAAATAGGTTTGTAAAAAGTTGGGATTGTTAGAACTCCTGAAGAAAGCTATTTGCAAAGCTATTTGCAAAAGAATAACTCTGAGGCCGATAACAGAAAAGCTATAATGGAAGTGCAGTGAGTCAGAAAGATGCTCAAAAGTTTCATTTCCAGACTTGAAGGAAAGAGACGGTTTGTTTAAGGAGAGAAAGCTTTACATTGAGTAAGTCTGGCTGGGATGGAGTTGTGTTCATGTTGTGTTTATGGTGTCTAGGGAAAGGGAAATCTGAACTATCGAAGGAAATAGAATAATACTGAGGTAAAAGCCACAGTGTTGGTGTATTGTGTCTATAGAGAGGAAAGCAAGAAAGGAGAACAGTACTAATTGTTCATGCTGTTTACTGTTTTCTTTCAAGCTTTTCCTAATTTTATTAAATTTTGGACGTTCAGGGTCTCATCTCCACATTTTTCTTTATTTCACCAGGTTTTGTTGCCCTTGGCCAGAGTTCTTATATGAGAAAATAAAATTAAATAAAAGTGTACTGGGTATATAGTGATTTCTATATGCACTGTCTCTTTTACAGCCTGGGATCTTCAGTAAACTTTTCTTTTTCTTCTTTCTTTATTTTCACCAAATTATGTTGCCCTTGCCCAGTCCTTCTTACATAAAGAAAAGAAAAACAGATAAAAACATGCACTGGGCATAATTTCAATTTAGTTAATTCAGTTCCTGCATGCACTGTTTGGGTATGGCACCTTCAGTTAACTATTTTTTTTACTAGTACTGTTATCCTTGGCCAGTCCCTTCTTACAAAAAAAAAGCCATCGATAATTTTCCTTCATTTAACCCGATTCCTTCATGTATTACTTGATTTCCCATAAGTCATTACACAAGTCTAAGTTCTTACATAAAAAAAAATTGCTCTGGTTATATTTAATTTCTTTTCAGTTAACTCGATTCTTGCATCCACTGCCTGATTTCTCACACACCATTCCATATTAGTAGGGTCTGACCACAGGCAGAACACACGCTTCCCCAACCCTGATGGAATTCACAACTTGGGGAGTGATTAAACTTCTTGAGAAAGTTGGACATCTTTACAAGTCACGAAATTAATCTGACATTTCTTTCGTTGGTGTTGTAAATCTCTTTCCTTTGAGGCCGCGTGTAGGTGTCCGGCAGTGATGAAGCGTGTGTAGAGAGCCGGAGTGGTGATATCGTGATGTCATGTGAGGTGATGTATTAAGCCAAGCGATGTGTGTTTAGTGATGGTGTGTGAGGTATGGGCAAAGAGGCGGAGAGGCAATGGGATGATGTATGCATTACCTGATAATGGTGAATGTAAAGGGAGTAGTCAGGCTGTTAGTGTTGAATCATTATGGAGCTTCGAAAAAATATTGGACAAATTTATGGATAGGATGATAGGTTAAAATAGGCAGACCTGTTCTATACAGAGACTGCCACGTGTAGACATGATGCCTTCTAAGGACTTCCCTTATTTCATTATGTTTTATGACTGAATCGTTAACCTTCCAGGCCAGGTCACAAGTCATGCCCAAACTGTAAACTCAAATCGGATGAAATTTACCGGGCGGGCTGCAATCCGTCGTGGGTGGAGTGGAGCGAAAAACAAACGCACTTTGTTTTCACGATCACGGGATGAGTGACGCTGGGCGAACATTTCAGTGAGAATCCAATTTATTCTGGCCCATCTGGAGTGTGATTCTGATCCGCCTGCCAGATTTTATGCGATTTGAATTTACAGTTTCGGTAATCCTCTCTCTCTCTCTCTCTCTCTCTCTCTCTCTCTCTCTCTCTCTCTCTCTCTCTCTCTCTCTCTCTCTCTCTCTCTCTCTCACACACACACACACACACACATACTTCTCAGTAGTATATTAGATGAAATGTCTGCCCTCACTCAAAAGTTAATGAATGCAATATCTGATTCAGTACTTTTACTTTTGCCTTGCTAATTTACTAAACTCTTTTACAAGTCAACCAATTTGTCTGTTAATTTGTTATCTGTTCCTTACCGCCATAGCGTTATCAATTTTACGCAACATATAGATTTACTTTCGTGTTTGATCTTGTAGAAATACTTGCCGCGTAGCCTTTTTTTTTTTTAAGCTATTGTAAATTTAATCTGTGGTCAATAAAACTGTCTACCTACCCATCGATCTGTGTACGAGTATCCTGTGTGTGTGTGTGTGTGTGTGTGTGTGTGTGTGTGTGTGTGTGTGTGTGTGTGTGTGTGTGTGTGTGTGTGTGTGTGTGTGTGTGCGCGCGCGCGCGCGCGCGTATTACGAATCGATCACAGTTTCACACAGCCCCCGCTCATACTGGTATCATTGAAAAGCTGTGCGGCGGCCCGAAGCTCAGACTACATGGTTTGGACTCCCATAGACATGAAGAGTAATCAAGTCCTGTGACCCGCTGCCAGACTCCATAAAACCTGACAAGTGAGATTCAGGGAAATAAAGTGAGAGGTCAGTCACGCGGATTGATAACCTCCGAGATCACGAACTGGTGTCCTATTAAAGTTCTGAACTAACTCGCCAGCAATCATATTTTTCATGCGTAATGTTTTATCGTAACAAGAATTAGAATCTGAGCCCTTGTCAAATTACTGAGGTCAAATTTTGGTGTCATAATAAAGTTCTGAACTAACTCAGCAGCAATTTTTTTTTTTTATCATGTTCAATATTTTATTGTAACGCCGAAAATCTGAAAGTTTGTCAAAATTACCTTTCACAAGCATCAAAGGACACATTCACTCCCTAAAGTAGCCTAATTTTTCTTTCCGTGAGGCAGAGACTTGTTAGACACATAACACAAATAGATATCTAGATAGATAGATACACACATATCTTATCGGCCACAGCCAGGAGTCATATAATACATTAACTAACCATATGAACGTAACTTCACACTGTATATACAAATTTACATAAACAAAATATATGCAATTATCAAATCTGTAATCCACAGAACTTCATACACTAGCTAGGAATAAAAAATAACAGTTCTGCTTTCATAATCATAAGAATCTAAAAATTTCATGAATTACTTTACACGCAAGCTGATAAATAAATAGGGACGGTTCCCCTTTTCATAATAAAAAATACGATCAAAGAATGTCCTGATTAGTTTCACTCACAAGCTAATCAGAAATAAATAATGACAGTTCCACTTTTCAACCATAAATACAGCCACAGCATGCCATGAATGATTTTCCACACAAGCTGATCACTAAAACGATCCACCTCCCACACACGTCACCAGGCAGTTCATAAACATGCCCGTGGCGGGATCCCCTACCGTGTCAGCTGTCACAAGGGACGCAGCGCTCTGTCACGCCGCCACCAGCACAGCTGGAGCATCATCTGTACCGCAACAGCAACCCTCGTCACCAATGCTGCGCGCCATGCATACATGCATACACAACATAGGACCATATTTTGAGACACTTCAGTACTGCATCTCAACTGCTTTCAAAAGGCCACTAGTTGAAATGACACAGGTTCTTAAGAGTGCCTTTATGGTTCTAGTGACAGATTATCAAGATTTTTCTACATTATGAACAGGAGAAACAATCTTGAGAACTCGGGTAATAATTTCTGTGCGTTTAAAAAAATAGTCGCGGTGAGAGCAAAGCGTTTGTGAATACAGGCCTATGTTACGCCGTTACCAAACCAGCTAGGGCATTATCTGTGTGGCTGCAGAAACTCTTGACAGCACTGAGGCACGGCGCACCATGCATACACAACGCAGGAACGCGGCAGTAATCACGGCCAACACCTGCCTGGCGAAGACACGGTGACGTAGTAATTGTCCGTCTGCCGCCTGTGGGAACGCTAATAAGAGTGGCGGCAGTGTGTGGCGGGGGCAGGGATGAGCGTCCCTGTCTGGTATATGTATGTGAGTATTAAACTATGTAAGAATACATGTATGTATATATGTATTATATGTATGTATGTACATTTCTTATGAATGTATTTCGCATTTCGTATTTAACGTTTCTTGATGTTTTATGTCCTGTAGGTGGACATTATTGTTTAGCGGTTAGCTTTTATGCTTTTAAAAAATATTATAACATATTTTCTTTTTGGCAAGTAATCTATTGCAGTTTCAGTGGAATTATTTTTAGTGTTTTCATTTTTGATAGGCGCGATCAGATTTTGTTGAACCATCTAAATATTTACTTCATGTTCACATACTGATATCCCCGTAATGCTGATGTGGTCAATAAACAATTAACTAACTTAACTAACTGTGCTGTACTGAACTTACTGACTGTATGGTATGCGTCATTCTCCACCACTCAACACATCATCAATAATGCAATCACTTCATCAACAAACAAACTGTCAAAACAACACAACATTCCACTGGCCTTCAATCTCCCCGTCATTCACTCTTCCACTCCCCGCCCTTTTCCACTGTCCTGCAGTCTTCACATCTCTTACTCTTCCACTTTTTCCATTGTCTTTCCATCTCCTAAACTTTCACTCTTCCACTCTCCCACTCTTCTCTCTCTCTCTTCTATCTTCACTAAAAGAAATGCGTCACTTTAAGCGCGTGGAAACTTTTCATCGTAAAACTTGATAAATGGCAGAAGACGGAGAGAATAGCAGGTGACAATGAGCTAAGGCTGCCTCGCAAACAACCCCGCTGATTTACACAACAAGGCATTCTTAAGTGCTGTGTTTTGACGGTTCATTGACAATAGGGACTGCCGCGCATAGGCTTGATGGCTTCTGGGTGCTTCCATCGTTTCTCTATGTCCTTGTGTTTCTATGATTCATTTCCAGCGTGTTCAACAGTGAAGGGAGCCGCGTGTTGCATATTACTCCATTACTCTGTTCATTCCTTTCTTAATATTTCCAGTTTCAGCCTAAGATTTATTTTTTATCGTATCAAAGCTGAAGCTAAAATTCATTCAAAGTTGAATCTACGATAAATTTATCTGCGTTTCAAATTTCAAAGATCAATTTCTTGGTGTTTTCAGTTTTAATCTAAGATCAATTTCTCAGTGTTTCTAATTTCCAACTAAGGTCCATTTCTTAGTGTTTTCAATTTTAATCTAAGATGAGTTTCTCAGCATTTCAAATTTGAACTTCAGAGAATTTCGCCAGCATTTCAGAGCAAGAGGCGCTGCACATTCTAAAAAGCAAGCGCGGTGTTTTAACATAAAAACATAAGAAAACAAGGGAAGGTGCAAGAAGCCATCAGGCCTACACGTGGTTGTTCCTGTATGAAACATACCTGCCTGTTTGAGAACCAATTCCTTCCGATCTCTTTTTAAATCTTTGTCAAGCCTGAACCCGTTAGTTCTTGTCCAGTCATGATTATTATCCCTCAAAATCTTGTCTACGTCATCCTTGTTTTGAATACCATACCCTCCCACCTCATTTTAACATTTAACTTTATTCATACTGATTGCGTGTATAACAACCTATCACACTTGTATGGATTAGAGTGATGCCACGAATACTGGCGGGATGAGAAAAAATAAGCAAATAAATAAAACAAATAAAAAAGAAATGAAAACTCAAGCTGCATTTCTATCGTTGGCGGGTGTAAGGCGATTACAAGCAGAGGCGGAGGAAGAGATGAAAGAATCAGGCTGAGCGTGGGCTGCCTTCCCTCCCTGTTCCCCCCACCCGCTTGCCTCCTTGCCTCCTGTGGTTGAGTGGCTAGTGTAGGTGGTGGTGGTGGTGGTGGTAGTGATGATGGTGACGGTGGTAGTGATGGTGATAGTGGTGGTGGTGGTGGTGGTAGTGATGATGGTGATGGTGGTGGTGGTGGTGGTGGTGGGTTTCACACATGCACCAAGCCCACATATGGTAAGCAGGACCAATATTTAATGGTCAGACAAAGGTCAGCTTGCCGCGTGTGTCAGTGTATCAGTCTGCTTCCCTAGTGACAATCCCACTAGTGTGTGTGTGTGTGTGTGTGTGTGTGTGTGCAGAAACACTGGACACGTAGATAGTATTAATGCAGCCACATCTAGTAGTATGCTTAGTGATAGGGCTCAAGCTCTATAGATTTGGATTTGAAAGGAGACTGGAAAAAAAGGGTTCTCAAATATCACTCAAAGACCTCTATCAAAAGTTCTCTTAATCTGCATATCACAGGGTAGAGTCATAAAGAACAGTATAATTACAACACACACACAGCAGCTTCGTCCCCTACCACAAACAGTCTCCATTACCAGATCCGCTCTTAGTCTACGCTGTCAAAGGCTAGTCTCCTACAGAACAGTACAGCTGCAACACACACACACACACACACACACACACCAAAGCCTCTATCACCTCCTCTTCTAGCAGTGACATCCTCCTTTACTACCTCCTTTAACAGACCCTCTCTTAACCTACACCACCATAGAATAGACTACCCCTCCTCTAACACAGATAACCTCATCTCTTCATCCCCAAGACCCTCTTCATATTCAGATTCCTCATGTGACTTTCCACCTTAACTGGATTCTCCTTAGCTGTCACTCACAGGCCTAGTTTGTATTCCAGACTCCGCCTGTCTCTGCCTCGAACTCTCTTTCTATTCATTTGATTCCCGGGATTCTTACATGTCACTTTCTGTTTCGTCTTGTCTCATCTCGTCTCTCTCTCTCTCTCTCTCTCTCTCTCTCTCTCTCTCTCTCTCTCTCTCTCTCTCTCTCTCTCTCTCTCTCTCTCTCTCTCTCTCTCTCTCTCTGGTGCTGGAGGTGGGAGTGTAGTGACGCAATCCAGCCTGCTTTTTATACCCCTATGTGCGGTAGTTTCACAAGCCAACAAGTAAACAACAGGAGAGGGAGGCAGGGTTGAAAGACCAGAGGGGAGATATACATATACTAGTAAAATTATTATATAAAGTTCAAATTCAAATGAATCTATTTTTGTTATTCCGTATACGCATTATGGATAATTAGTCCACTTTAGAGTGGTACCTCAGTGGCCCTATTTTTTTTTTTTTCTTCCCTCTAACATAAAAACATCAGCATTTTCCAGTAATACTTTTAACTACAGTAAACTATCATTACAACTTAGATACGTATATTAAAACAAAATTATGCAGTAAAACACCGAATCATTAGGATAAAACGTTGGGATAAAACACAGACTGAAGTTTGCTGACAACAGTACACACTTTAGTTTCCACGTGCACTGTACTGCTAATCACATGAGCCTTATAATAAATGCCAG
>NC_087163.1:180000-202500 GCF_035594125.1 Scylla paramamosain | reverse complement strand
ATCTGTCGAGCCGAAACTCCCTTAAAAAAAAAAAAACGCGACTATTACAATACTACGATAGGGACATAAGAACACAAGTGAAGCACGAAACCATCAGACGTACACGTGGCAGTCCCTTTATGAAACATACCTACCTATTTCCACCCATCACTCTCATCCATGCTAGAATCCCTGCCCGAGGTGACGATATTACAATGTTAGAGTCTGTGCAACAAAGAGCAATTACTGTTAGCGGACACAATAGAGAGACAAGAACACGTAATGGCTTCCAGGAGTGTCATTGATGTGTAGTTAAGGCGAATTCAAGGTCTATTAGGTCCATTATAACGGTCTTGTTCCATTGTCCCGCACCGACGTTTGATCTAGATGTGTGTGTGTGTGTGTGTGTGTGTGTGTGTGTGTGTGTGTGTGTGTGTGTGTGTTTGTGTGCGCCCTCTCTCTCTCTCTCTCTCTCTCTCTCTCTCTCTCTCTCTCTCTCTCTCTCTCTCTCTCTCTCTCTCTCTCTCTCTCTCTCTCTCTCTCTCTCAATGCAAGTCACGTTTCAACACCACTTACTTTTGTTTTTTTCTCGCAATTACCACATATAGTTTTATCTAGTTCATATGTTTTTACTTCATTTATTTATTTATTTTTTGCCCCCTCGTCTACAGCTGCAAATTATAACGTCATCGTATTGGGAGGACCAGTGCGAGGAAGAGGAGGGCAAAGAGAAGGAGAAGGAGGGTAAAGAGGAGGAGGAGGAGGAAGAGGAGGGCAAAGAGAAGGAGAAGGAGGGTAAAGAGGAGGAGGAGGAGGAAGAGGAGGAGGAGGAGGAGGAGGAGGAGGAGGAGGAGGAGGAGGAGGAGGAGGAGGAGGAGGAGGAGGAGGAGGAGGAAGTGATTAGACAAAAAATAAAGAGAGAAAAAATAAAGTGCTCGAGAGGAAAAATGCGAAGAGGAGAAACAAAGACAAGAGGGGCACACTTCTGACAAGGCCCAAACACACTGCTTCAGTTTCTCCTGCAATATTTCTCGCTGACGTACAAGAGAGAGAGAGAGAGAGAGAGAGAGAGAGAGAGAGAGAGAGAGAGAGAGAGAGAGAGAGAGAGAGAGAGAGAGAGAGAGAGAGAGTGACGGAGACCAAATAAATAAAATAAAATAAAATTCCCTCCCGTGCTCTATTTTCCCGTAAAAGGCCGCCTCCCTCCCGTGCCTCACTCCACACTTCCCTTTCCGCGGCTCTCACTCCAAATATTTTTCCAGTGTAGTAGTTTTCCTTCCCTCGGGTGAGAGACTCTGCCGTGAACTATTTCTGGGTGTGAGCGGAGAACTTCACATTATTTTGTAACCAACTTATCTCTATGTCTGTCTGTCTGTCTGTCTGTCTGTCTGTCTGTCTGTATGCCTGTCTGTCTGTCTGCCTGTCTGTCTGTCTGTCTGATTTCTTATAGCTTCCCTTATTTTCTTATATGTCCTGTCTATCCTTACGTCCAAATCATTCACTGTCCTTGTCTCCTCTCTTCCAATCACTCACTCACTCACACATTCACTCAGTCACTTGCGCAATCATTCATTCACTCACACTGACGTCTTTTTAAAAACTACCTTTTTTTATATATCTAGGAAAATAAAGAATAAAATGTAACATATGCTTATATTAATACGGCTAATAATCTATTTCAATTAGAATTTTGAATAATCTCTCTCTCTCTCTCTCTCTCTCTCTCTCTCTCTCTCTCTCTCTCTCTCTCTCTCTCTCTCTCTCTCTCTCTCTCTGTGTGTGTGTGTGTGTGTGTGTGTGTGTGTGTGTGTGTGTGTGTGTGTGTGTGTGTGTGTGTGTGTGTGTGTGTGTGTGTGTGTGTGTGTGTGTGCCGTGCAGAAGGGCAAGGAAAAAGTTGAACACTGCACAACTGTCAGGAAAGGAAGATTCAGGGAGGCTCAGAGGGAAGCTGCACCTGGTGGAAAAGGAGACGCCGAGGAGGAGGAGGAGGAGGAGGAGGAGGAGGAGGAGGAAAAGAATAGCAAGGAAAGGAATAACGAGAACTCTATTTAAGTTGAGGAATGAAGAGTAGACTGCACTTACTCACTCACTCACTCACTCTAACACACACACACACACACACACACACACACACACACACACACACACACACACACACACACACACACACTATTCTTGTCCTCCACCACCACCATCACCACCGCTACCACTGAAAGAGAGAGAGAGAGAGAGAGAGAGAGAGAGAGAGAGAGAGAGAGAGAGAGAGAGAGAGAGAGAGAGAGAGAGAGAGAGAGAGAGAGAGAGAGAGAGAGAGAGAGATTGTGTGTGTGTGTGTGTGTGTGTCCTGGAGGGGCCACAAAGGAGCCTTATATCCTTAGCAAGCTAAATGGCCAGAAAAGTTACAAAAGTTACTTTAAAACTCTGGATATTTATCGTGTCCCACAACCACCACCACCACCACTGCCACCACCACCGCCACCAAAACCACGACATTCACGACACCAATACTTCTATTCTGGAAAGTTTACCACTCTACTACTTAACCCTGTGTTTCTGCCTCGTCTTGTGTTCAGACTCTCCTTCCTTTACCCAGTGACTCATTTACTCTGTTGACTTCAGTACTCTTATTCTTGCGAATGACGTGATTCTCTCTCTCTCTCTCTCTCTCTCTCTCTCTCTCTCTCTCTCTCTCTCTCTCTCTCTCTCTCTCTCTGGACCTTAGCCAAAAGTTCTTTTATATGATATAGTATATAATTACGTTTCCTTGAAAGGCCAATAGATTACAAAAACATATCTGCCTTATAGAACTTACTCCATATCATTGTTTTATCCAAGCGTGTGTGTGTGTGTGTGTGTGTGTGTGTGTGTGTGTGTGTGTGTGTGTGTGTGTGTGTGTGTGTGTGTGTGTGTGTGTGTGTGTGTGTGTGTGTGTGCGCACGCGCTAGAGATGGACCGAATATTCGCTTTCGCAATCACAGGTGCAATGTTCGCTACGATTTCCAGTATTCATATCCGGATTCGCATTTCTATTACTTTTTTTTTTGTGTGTGTGTGTGTGTGTGTGCGCGTGTGAACATATGGATCAGTTTGCAATATTGGCAATTCACATTCACATTCGCGCATTTCTAAACAAAAAATGAGAATGCGGATTTTTTTGTTTAGAAAAAGAGCAATTTGTTTGTTTTGTTTCTCCTGAAAATAGCCATTCGTTTGTTAAGTTTGGTTTGAAAATCACCATTCCTTTGTTCAGAAAAATATGCATTCGTTCCATTTCTCGTGTGTACGTAAGAAAATCAAAACATAACGAAAAGGGAAGCTGTAAGAAGACTGTAAGAGAGAGAGAGAGAGAGAGAGAGAGAGAGAGAGAGAGAGAGAGAGAGAGAGAGAGAGAGAGAGAGCTAATTAATTACCCCTCCACCAGGAAGTGTCAAGATTGGCGTGTAATGTTTGCTGCCAAAACACACACCTACAAAAATTCGCCCGCCAAACATAAACACCCAGGGGATGAAAGTGCCACGTTACACCTGGAACACACACTCTCTCTCTCTCTCTCTCTCTCTCTCTCTCTCTCTCTCTCTCTCTCTCTCTCTCTCTCTCTCTCTCTCTCTCTCTCTCTCTCTCTCTCTCTCTCTCTCTCTAAGAAAGCAACACACGTCTGTAAACAAACACGGTCATTTTCACTGTATTATCTTGACCACTTCATTAACAAGATTTCTACATTATGAACATAAGACAATCTTGAGAACATGGCATATCATCTCTGTGGCTTTTGAAAATAGTCGTGGTGAAGTTACAAGGAATTTTAATAATGATTTAAGGCTCTAGTGACAGATTAACAATATTTCTACATTTTAAAAATTAGAAACAACCTTGAGAACTTGCGTGATCATTTCTATGGCCTTTCAAAATAGTTGTAGTAAAAGAGCAAAGCGTTTCAGAATACGGCCCTAAGACAGGCTGGCTGGAGGTCACCATATCACCACAGTTCCAATTACCGCACCGCCACTCAGCACCAGTGAGGGAAGCGCACACAGATCCAACAAGCGGTGGGAATTAGACAGCATCGGACTAACATGGTAATGCGACAGAGTAACTCGTTCACCGATGCTGGCTGGGTGTGTGTGTGTGTGTGTGTGTGTGTGTGTGTGTGTGTGTATTATGCTTTCCTCTATGTCTTGGCCACAGGAACCTGACTGGTAGGGGAAGTCTCTCTCTCTCTCTCTCTCTCTCTCTCTCTCTCTCTCTCTCTCTCTCTCTCTCTCTCTCTCTCTCTCTCTCTTAGGCCTGACTGACTACATGACGAAGCGAGGTCGGAAAAAGTTAAGAAATGCTGCTGTAGAAAAAGAGTAGCGGAATCTTTAGTGATGTACAACTCGTGCCGTAATGAACCAGAGAGGAGGAGAGTAAGACAGGGAAGCAAATATATATTCCTCCCATTCCAGTCCCCAGCGCGCTCACCGACACAGCCACAGCGTTAGGTCACCCTGCGCCCTGGCCGCCACACACCTCACGGGGAAGCCAACACACTCACTTCTGCGGAGAAAAGACACAGGGATTAGAACTGTGGATGTATGGGGTGGGTGGTTAAATAATAACAACAGCAACAACATCAGTACCAAAGACCTTCCCTAACGAGAGAGTAAGCTTGAGCAGTGGTAACAGGCGGCCGCGGGTTAAGAGAGAAACAGATGGAGAACCGCGTCCCTTCCCCGAGGCATCGAGACCCGAGGTGGTTGTGGTCGAGAGGGAGGCACGGAGGCAAAGGAGGTGACAGTGCTGCCTCACTCACACTCCTTCACAACTCAGCACCAGTACGAGTATTTGCACCAGTTTAACAGTTTATTAAGAGATGATTAATACATTAATGTGTGATTGTAGGTACATTCTTTCCGGTTGTAAGATTCTTATATGTACTATATTCTCTTCTACTATTGTCGAGGAGTAGCAGTCCAAACTCTAAACAAGATATCAAGCCTCTAACCCAGCGGTTCTCAAACTTTTCGTGAGTGACAGTTCGGAACTTTTCAATGCTTCGCGACCCACGGCAGAGAAAATATACTGTGGTATATAAACAGTATTTTGAAGAGAAATTAAACGTGTTCTCCATTTCTTATGTTAACTAAGCTAATGGAATAATGGAGAAATAACTAAATACATAAAATCACTGACTGACTGACCAGCTGGCTTAGTGAGTGGCTTTCCCCAGTCCCACCACTAACCGGTTCAACACGCGCGTTTGTTGTACGCGTGTGGTTTCTGTCTGATCCATCACTAGGAGGGATCCAGGGGAGGAAGGATGTTAAGATAAAATGAACGAGTATTATGTAAGGTTTTTCTTTTTTTTTCTAGATTGTCAGGAAATGAACATCAATATAAGGAAAATTATCCAACATATGCATCATAACATCTGACCGAAAAAAAATGGTTGTTTGTCCAGCACAACACAGGGCAAAGCGTTTCTAACACGGGTCATAGGGAGATGATGCTACCTATAACCTATAGTTGTAGTACCCCACAAAACATCATCACCACATCATCAACGTTAATGAAGCTCTAAGTTAATCAGTTACCCGACAGACAATCAATTACAAACTTTAGCAGGGCGGTGATTGGTCCTCGGTAATACATAATCAATGGACGGGTCGTGTCGCCCAAACTTGTCACCAATTAACCTCCTTAAGTCGCCGCGCCTCCCCCGGGGCGCGCTGGGAGGCTGCCACAGGGGAGCCGTGACGTTGCCCAGGAGCTGATAGGTACAGGTAAATAGGTAGGTAGATAGATAGATAGATAGATAGATAAATATAGATTGTCCATAAATACTGTACATAATTAAAAAACAAATACAAATAATGAAAAAAAAACCAGCATCGTCACATGTAAAGACGCTGCTAAGGCAAACACACGCAACCATTGCACCACTGCACTGACAAGCTGCTCTCAGGAAAGGCTCTCGATTTACAACTAAACCATTAACGGCTTAAAAAATAAATAAATAAAATCCTTGGATTTATTTACTTTCATGCAGTAGGTGACACAAAACAGAGGTAGTATTGACAATTTTGCCTGCACGCCTTGCCTCGGTGCAGACAAAAGTACCGCGTCGTGCAACACTTAATACCAGCACTTTAAGCTGTGATCTAAAGACCTCATGCTATGTTGTAATGAACCAGATTTGGCTACCTCTCTTGCCTATTTTCCTCCTCTCTCTTTCTCCCTCACCCATTTTTTGCTCTTGGCCTGATTCCCAGATACACAAAAATAAAATAAATAAATAAATAGCTAAGGCAGTATTGCTTAAATAAATAAATAAATAAACACCAAGCAAAGAGTCGCCAGCAAGATGTGAGCCGCGTCAGGGTTGGCGGAGGCCTGTAGGACGCACGGCGGCAGGCTCTCTGAATGTGTGAATGGACACCTCGCCAACAATGCCGCGTCAAATTGCGTACTGGGGTCGTGCCGGAGCGAGATCAAAGGTGCCCACGGGAATTGTGTCGGATGAAGGAAAGGCCGTGACTGAGGGATGACCATCTCAGGGGAAAATTCAATAAGAATTTTTGCGCGTGTTTAAGAGGAGACTCTTGCCAAGGGGAAGAATGCTATCTGAAGGTGACAGTCTTCAGAAAAAGCGGTCCAAAGAGTCATCCAAAATTTGAAAAGTTTCCTGAAAGCTGCCTCTTGTAACAGTTCAAGTCAAAGGTACAGAAAAATACAGAAGCAAGCAAGGAGTTCCAGGGTTAACAAGTAAAAGGGTTTGAAGATTGACTGGTTAACTTTTGCATTAGAGAGGTGGACAGAATAAGGGTGAGAGAAAGAAGAAAGTCTTGAGCAGCGTGGCCGCGGGAGGAGAGGAGGCATGCAGTTAGCAAGATCAAAAGAACAGCGTGAAAACAGTGATAGCTGATAGCAAGAGATGCAACACTACGGCGAGAGAGAGAGAGGTTGAAGACAGTCAGTCATAGAACCGGAGTTGATGGTACGAAATGAATTAAGAAATTATGATATAATGTAGACACGCACGACACACTATCTCTAATGGAAATCTTTATTATTAATAGACACGAAGACTAAAATATAAGACCCCCAGATGAGAAAAAAAAAAAAAACATACTGTAAATAAACACGACACTTGCCTTTAATAGACATTCTTACTATTGACAGACAAGGAAACTAGAATACAAGATTCCCAGGAGACGAAAAATATCGTTAAGATAATGACTACAATAGATTATTTTACTTTAAATGGATATATTTACTATCTACAGAATACAAGACTATCAGAAGTTAAAAAAAAAATACGATAAGGTAGATGATCACAATGGATTACATAAACTAACCAGACAGCAACAGCTCTTTTGGCCCTCGCGTGCCTATCTGTCTGGGGAACTTAGTGTTAAAGAGACAGGGTATTATGGCACATGGCTGGTGGAGGTGGTGGTGGTGGTGGTGACAGTAATAATGTGATGGGGGTGGTTGTTGTGGTGATGGTAGTGGCGCTGGTGGTGGTGGTGATGGCAGTGATGATGGCCGTAGAGGTGGTGATAATGATGACAAACATGAATTCTCTCTGGTGTCTCTCTAATCTTTCCCTGGCGGAGTAATCAAGGCAACCTGCAGATTAAGTCCCGCGCATCCGCCTGAAGTGTGGCGGCAGGGGAAGTGAAGCAGAGGCAGGCAGGCTGGCAGGGGAGGAAACAACAGACAGAAAGAAAGGCAGTCAAGGATGCAGGCAGGCAGGCAGGCAGGCAGGCAGGCAGGCAGGCAGGTAAGTAAGCAGGCAGGCAAGCAGGCAGAAAGGCAGGCAGGCAGGTAGGCAGTGAGGGAAGGTTAGTCATCCCGAGGCAAGCCCCTACTCTCACACTGCCACAGTGAAGGGAAGGCCTCGCAGTCCACACAAAATACTCTCGCCTGTGACACACTTGATACGCTTCATGCTTGTTTCAGCAGCCATATGGTTTTTTTTTTTGAGTAAGCAATGGTTGTGCTTGTATTAAATGTGTTAACTATTACAAGCTATTGCTGTGTTTTTTATTGTCTGTGTTTTATTTGAATATGAATTTGCTTGATGGACAAGGATGAAATCCGATTATATTTGTTATTTTAGTAGTAGTAGTAGTAGTAGTAGTAGTAGTAGTAGTAGTAGTAGTAGTAGTAGTAGTAGTAGTAGTAGTAGTAGTAGTAGTAGTAGTAGTCGTCGTCGTCGTCGTCGTCCGCGTGGCGTAGTCAGCAGCGGGGTTCGAGTTCCGGGAGCGGCGAGGGAGATGGGCGAGCCTCTTAATGTATAGCCCCAGTTCACCTAGCAGCAGGTAGGTACGAGATTTAACCCGAGGGGTATGTGACCTTGTTGTGCTGGTGTGAGGCGTCAGAGTGGCCTCAGTCCTGCCCAAAACACACATAAGAGTTGGTGAAGCTCTTCAGTTCCGGTAGGACGGTCCATCTAGAAGGAAAACTCTGATCTCAAAACTCGTGGTGGAACTCCACGTTTCTTTACGGACTAGCACTTCACTGGGCCTTTTTTTCGTTTTTTGTTGGCCTAGGCCAATGCCACTCCCACATGAAAAGAAAAAGAAATCAGGAGTCAGGCGCGCCTCAGTGTTCCTTCGCAGTCTTACCAACAAACCTCACAACGCTGGGCGAGTAAAATAGTAACTGAAACTTCCCTTCATGTCACTTAGCGTAATTGTTGTGGTTCGCGTGCTGGCGCTGCCTTGACTAAGACAAATACCTGTATTACCAACACCTCTAATTACACCCCATTAACTTGATCATTCTGCCCACTAACGAGACGTAAGTTAAGTTTCTCTGGTATTGTGTCTTTGAGCTTTGATTAAGTGAAGGGTGCACCAGTAATCTGTTGGCATAAAGGGTTGAGGGTGCTTTCTCGTCACTTACATGTTACTTTCCCTTGGCACTGTGCCATAATGTGGGTCTTTAATTAAGTGGTGTAAGGGATATAACAAGGGTGACGTGAGCAAAATTTTCAGATTCAATAATCAGGACAGGACAAGAAAATTAAGAAGAGATCTGATGAAGGTCTTTAAGTGGTACAAGGTATATAACAAGGGTGAAATGAGCTAAGTTCTCTGGGTCAGTAATCAGGATAGGATAAAAAATAGTGGGTTCAAGCTTGAAAAGAGATAGGAAGGATTTGGTTCTCATTATAGTGGCAGATGAATAGAATACTCCGTAATAATCTGCAGGTATAAGGAACAGCTCTCCCCTGAACAACCCCAAGGACGTCCATTCACCCACACTGCCCCAGACCTGTGCACCGGCATGGGGTTTATCGGGAATGTTGCCCTCAGTGCCATCACGGTGGAGTCGAGACATGCAGGGAAGAAACGGCACATAAATTACTGATGAGATGAGACATGGAGGGACGAGGTGCTACACGCATTACTAAATAGTTATAGAAATGAGGCCGGAACACGCGAGGACGGGGCACCAAACACTTACTGATGTGATAAAGACGTGCTATCAAAAACGTTATTAGTTATAGAGGTGAGGAGGAGAAACGCAAGAGAAGGATACAAAACACATTACTGGTAACAAATAAGAGTTTTAGAGAACAAGCCCAATTTTTTTTCAAGCAGGTTAAGGCAACAAAACAAACAGTGCAACTGCTTGCTCCCAGCTACAGAACTACTTATTTAAGAAACTGGTACAAAAACAGTATCTGAGAAGTTACAAGCGATTCTGAAACAAGGAGAAGGAGGAGGAGGAGGAGGAAAACAAAATATAAAATGTCAGTGAATTTTCCTCAAAAAAAAAAAAAAAAAAACACACACACACACACACGCATACAAATAACGAGCTTAATCCATTCCTTTACAGATACAAATACGCAAACACACTCTCTCTCTCTCTCTCTCTCTCTCTCTCTCTCTCTCTCTCTCTCTCTCTCTCTCTCTCTCTCTCTCTCTCTCTCTCTCTCTCTCTCTCTCATCAGCATGCTATAATCACCAGGCAGCTCATCACAGTAATGTGTGCGTGGTGCAGTAATTCAGTCAACACACAATACACTGAACCACTTGAGGAATTGCGAGTGATTACCGGCTAATGATTACTGCCCCTGTCATCATCCCTGCCATTATTATCTCCATCAGCCATGCCACCACCATCGTCATCATTATCTCCATCATCCCTGTCACCCCTGCTACACCTGTCATGACTGCTACCATCACCATAGCCATCACCCCTTTCATTATAACCTCCATCACCGCTGCCATCACCACAGTCATCATCCTTGCCATTATCACCTCCGCTATCCCTGCCAACTTCCCTGCCATGCGTAAAAATACATGCATCATCTTTCTCAGTGGAACCTTTTTTTCTAAGCCAGTGCCACTCTTATGTAAAGAATAATGAATAAACAAGCAAATAAATAAAGCACAAACAAACTAAGAAAGAAAAATTGCTAAAAGATCAAGAAGCAAGAAAACACACAAACAAGCAAATCGTAAGAAATAACTATATTACATTCAGGCTGTACAAACTTCCGTTCTTTGTGTCTTAAAGAGAGCTTTCAGAAAAACAACGGGTCGCTGACAGACACAGCCATATAGACAGACAGACAGACAGACAGACACAGACAGACAGACAAATAAATAGAGACAGAAGGGAAAAGAACAGAATAAAAAGATAAACACGGATGGATGGAAATAAGAGAATAAAACTAAATACACACACACACACACACACACACACACACACACACACACACACACACACACACACACACACACACACACACACACACACACTCACTAAAGTCCCGTGGATATATATTTCCCCAGAGAGAGAGAGAGAGAGAGAGAGAGAGAGAGAGAGAGAGAGAGAGAGAGAGAGAGAGAGAGAGAGAGAGAGAGAGAGAGAGAGAGAGAGAGTGAAGCATAAGGAAGGAGGAAAGAGGAAACCAGGAGGAAGGAAAATGTATTTGCTGCGCGTCTGCCCTTCATCTCTCTCCCTCACCCTTCTCCCCTCTCACCTCTCTCCCTCACCCCTCTCCACTCTCACCTCTCTCTCTCTCCCTCACCCCTCTCCCTTCTCACCTCTCTCTTTCCCCCACCCCTCTTCCCTCTCACCTCTCTCTCTCTCCTCCACCCTTCTCCCCTCTCACCTCTCTCCCACATCCTCTCTCTCTCTCTCTCTCTCTCTCTCTCTCTCTCTCTCTCTCTCTCTCTCTCTCTCTCTCTCTCTCTCTCTCTCTCTCTCCCCCAGCCTTCTCCCCTCTCACCTCTCTCTCTCTCCGTCACCCCACACCTTTTACCGTCATCCCTCACTCTTTTTCCTCATCTTCATTATTTATCTCAACATTTAAGAGGTAGATTACGTTATTTTTGGGAATTCATCGTTATTGTTTATTTTTAGTTATTCAAGTTTGTTTTAGATTTCTTGATTCAATTTTGTGCGATTTTACCTTGTGTTTTCTGTTTTATGGATTTTGTTGTAATTCGTACATTTTTTTTTTTTTTTAAATGCTGTCATCTCACCTCTTGTTTTCATTTTACCTTGAATTCTCACTGTTCCTCTCTGTGTCCTGCCAGTAGTGATAAGGGAAAGAAGCAGTACATTCATATTCAGATACTTCCTCCTACTCCATCATTCATTCTTCACCCTTTTACCCTCACTTCTTACCTCCATCCCTTCTCTCTCACTCCCATTCCTCATCCCTCATCCACCATCCCTCATCCTTTCTCCCTTGTTCCTCATCTCCTCCCTCGTCCTTCATCATCCACCGTTATCCTTTCTTCTTTTACGTTCATCATGCATTCCTTCATCCGCCACCTCTCAACACTACTGGCACATCATTTATCCCTTCTCCCTCATTCTTCATTTCCTTCTTCATCATTCTTTCTCTCATCCTTTCTCTCTCTTTCATTCTCCCTCAGCTCTCATCCCTTAGCCCTTTCCCCATCCCTCATTCCTTCTTCATCCCTTCTCCCCACTCTTTATCCTCTCCTTCCTCCCTCCCTCCTTCTAATCAGCACTACACACCGGAGAAGCGTTCAATATTCCTGACGCCATTCTTCAGTCTGCAAGTCAACCTGCGTCCCATTCTGTCCTTCTCTGGTGCTGTTTGCATTATTATTATTTTTTTTTTTTTTTACACTTAGCACTATGAAGCTGTTAGTTTCTTTTTATTTTGATTCGTGTACCTTCGGTGTATCTAATGGCCTGTATTTAGAAACGCTTCGCTCTCACACCACGACTATTTTCAAATGCCACAAAGATGATTAGCCAGGTTCTAAAGAGTGTTTCTCCAGTTAATAAAGTACTCGTTGATGCCTTATTAATCTGTCGCTAGAGCCATAAAAATTTTCTTCGATACTTCCGTTACTTTGAACCATATTCTGAAACACTTTTGCGCTAAACTTTGAAGTGACACGGGTTTTTAAACGTGTCTTTACTGTTCTAGTGACATACTGACATGATTTTTTTTATATTTACAGGAGAAACACTCATGAAAATCCGGCCAATATCTCTGTGGCCTTTGAAAATAGTTGTGGTGAGGGGGTTTCTGAATTTTTGTTACATCCCAAATATCCACCTACGACTTTGTTAAATATCCCCATTTCCGTCTGCTTTTCACTATATCTATTATCGTCCTATTATGTCCTTCCTTCGTGTTCTATTTTTATTACTTTCCTTCATTCAGCTTAACCAGGTTGTCAGTTTCTGCTATTTTCATTAGTGTAGGCTACCTTGGCTCATTAAAATCATAACCTACTTCTTTTCACTGAACCTCTTGTTAAACTCATGAATTGTTGCTGCTGCTGCTTGTTCTATTATTAACGAGTCTCTGATCTTGCTATCCCTTTTTTTCAGGATCAGCTGGAATGTTCCTTTCCTTTATACTGTCTTCTTCCTTCTTTTTGTACTGTCTTTCTTCTTCTTTTCCTTCTTCTCCAGTGAGTCAAGGCTTATGTCGTTTTCACTTCGGCAAACAGACTAGTTTTCCGCATGACTTGTTAATCTCCTACATTCCCTCTCTCTCTCTCTCTCTCTCTCTCTCTCTCTCTCTCTCTCTCTCTCTCTCTCTCTCTCTCTCTCTCTCTTTCCATGCTAACAGTTTCCCACACTCAGTTGTCATGTTTCTTCTCTCTTTGTGTCATGTTTTCGCTTTTTTTTCTCTCTCTTTCTCTTCTTCCTTCATTAGTTCTCATTTGCTAATTAATGTTCTCTTTACTCATGCAACAAACTCGTTACTTATAGCAATCTCTCTCTCTCTCTCTCTCTCTCTCTCTCTCTCTCTCTCTCTCTCTCTCTCTCTCTCTCTCTCTCTCTCTCTTTAATACCCTACATTTTCTCACGTTCATTCATAGTAATACTGCTTGTCTAATATTTTCACTGTTATCTTTCCTTCTAGTTATTATGACTCCGCCACGCTGTGAAAAAAAAATTTATTTCCTTTCTCTTTCTAGGAAGAATTAACAAATCTCTTTTAACCATGAATTTTTCTTGCTATAATTTTCCAACAGTGTTCTTCCTTTCATCTTGTATTTTTCATTTTTCACGGTCACTGTTATTTTGTCTCTGCCTTGTAACAATTTAATTTAACTCATTCTCATATCCATTGTGTCTTTCTTTCACGGAAACTCGCAACGCAATATTTCCTACTCTGGATTTCCTTCTTTTTCTTTAGGGAACGGCATTGTAAGCAGCTTTTATTTTCTTTTACCTGTTTTTTTTACCCTAGATCGGTTTCCCTGCGTCTCTCTTTAATGGAAACTCGCTGCACAAAACTTTCTCTCATCTGTATTCTGTCCACCTTCCTTATAATGCAAGAGTTAACCAGTATCTTCACTTCGATTTCTCGTCCTGCTTCTGTTCTTCCATCTTCCTCCAAACTGAATTGTTTCAGAAGAAGAGTATCAAGCCACTTCAGAAATTATATTGGTCTTTCCTTCTGTTTTTTCTTCTATTTCTTTTAGAGAACTGCATTGTCACTGGGCTCCCTTTTAATCCATTTTCTGCCCGAGGCGGGTC
This sequence comes from Scylla paramamosain, assembly GCF_035594125.1. Taxonomy (NCBI): domain Eukaryota; kingdom Metazoa; phylum Arthropoda; class Malacostraca; order Decapoda; family Portunidae; genus Scylla; species Scylla paramamosain. The sequence goes on along the minus strand of NC_087163.1, from coordinate 188,535 downwards.
TTTGCCCCAGCTGTGCATGGCCTGGCCGGTGCTGCCCTGGCGTGGTGGCGGCGGTGGCGGCAGCGATGGTGGTGATGGTGATGATGGTGGTGGCGGCGGCGGCGGCGGCGGTGATGATGATGATGATGATGATGATGATGATGATGATGATGATGATTATGGTGTTTATAACAACAACAACAAATAATGATAATGATAATAATAATAATAATAATAATAATAATAATAATAATAATAATAATAATAATAATAATAATAATAATAAACAATGATAAGATTGAAATAAAAAAAATAAAACAACAATAATAATAATGATAATAATGATAGTAATAACAATAATAATAATAATAATAATAATAATAATAATAATAATAATAATAATAATAATAATAATAATAATAATAAAATCACTTCCTACTTATCTTTCCCCACGTTAATCGCAAATTTTCCTTGCAAGACTCAAGTTTTTACACCAGGCCGGGTTCGAACACAGGCCGCGAGAAAGCGACTGGCGGCAAAGAAGAGAGGAAAGAATTACTGATGACATGCGGCTCTGGAAAGGCGGCGGTGCAAGACGAGGCTGGAACTCCAAGCCCACTTTAATCCCCCGAGGTCAGCTGGTACTTCCTGCTGTTGGCCTGAGTCGGGGCGGGACGGAAAGCTTAAAAATGGAAGACGTTTGCAGAGTTTATCCATGAGGAGAGGTAGAGGAAGACCGAAAAAGAGATGGATCGACTGCTGCGTGAAGGAGGATGCAGGACAGAGAGAAACACGAAGCAGAAGCCTACAGCACAGCCACATGCAGACGGCTCATCCCAAACAGTGACCCCCTGTATTCGAACACGATACACACTGAAGGAAAGAAGGTCCGGGAAGACTTGCGTGAAATTATGGAGGTGTCTGTTGGCTTTTACATTAAAGGTACATGGCCAAAAGTGGGTTTAGCGAAAAGTGTCTCTTTGTTTATGAAGAAACAGGAACTAAAAGGCTTTTCTTCTCTGGAGTGCTCGCGTCATGGGTCGCCACAGTAGATCAATCTTCTCCGAAACGCTCGATTTTCTGCGTCTCTCTCAGTCACACCATTACAAGCGTGTCATCTTTCACTGCATCCATAAACCTTCTCTCAAGTCTTCCTCTCTTTCTCCTGTCGGGTAAATCCATTTCCAGCATCCTTTTTCCACACACTCCTCTTCTCTTCCCTCTCCCACTTCCAAGCCACCTCAAGTCTCGCCTCATGGCACTCCCAAACCACCTCAGTCTCTTCCCATGACACATTCAAACTACCTTAGTTTTGTCTTATGATATGACACGCCCAAACCACCACACTCTAGCCTCATGACACGCCCAAACCACCTCAGTCTAGCCTCATGACACGCCCAGACCACCTCAGTCTAGCCTCATGACACGCCCAGACCACCTCAGTCTAGCCTCATGACACGCCCAGACCACCTCAGTCTAGCCTCATGACACACCCAGACCACCTCAGTCTAGCCTCATGACACACCCATATCATCTCACTCTGGCCTCATGACACGCCCAGACCACCTCAGTCTAGCCTCATGACACGCCCAAACCACCTCAGTCTGGCCTCATGACACGCCCAAACCACCTCAGTCTAGCCTCATGACAGGCCCAAACCACCTCATTCTAGCCTCATGACACGCGGAACCACCGCAGTCTAGCCTCATGACACGCCCAAATCACCTCAGTCTGGCCTCATGACACGCCCAAACCACCTCATGACATGACATGACACGACAAAACCACCTCGATCACACATTATAGCGAGTAAAAAATTGTTTGAAGGGCAAAGTGAAAAACAATAAAACCGTGGAAATAACAATGAAAGATAAAAGAAAATTTACATAACGGGAATGAAGTAAAGCGTTAAAGAAGATTTAGATGGAGGAAACCTGTGGAATGAGAATAACAGTGGCCCTGAAGACAGGGGATGAAAGAAAGAACAGTAGAAAAGTGAATAAAGGAAGGAAAGAAGGAAGGGAGGATGGAAAAACAGGGCAGGAGTGAGGCAGAAAAAAATATGAAAAAAAAAAGTATAAACTGAGAGATGCAGAGAGAGAGAGCATGGGAAGAGTGACGAAACAAGGAGCGTGAAGTGTGGTGGATGATCAGGCGTGCAGAGTTTGGGTAAGGAAGGAGATCAGGGCAAGAGTGACGGGGAGGCAGAAAGAGAGAGGAAGAGTATGGGAAAAACGTAGAGATGCAAAGATCAAGACGCGTGTTGGTGACGAGGCGTGCTGACTCTGGGTAAGAGAAGGAAAGCAGGAGGGAAGCTGGGCAGGCGTGACGGAGAGGGAGGCAGAAAGAAAGAGAACGCAAGAACATAACGGAAAAAAATATATATAAGAAAATAGGGAAGCTGCAAGAAACAACCCATCAGACCTACAGGTGGCAGTCTTTGCACAAAACATATCCACCTATTTCCACTTATGAGAAAAAATGTGGCAGTAAAGGATGGTTTGCGACAGGAGTGAGTGATACTGGCATGGTTATCTGGCGTCACAGCTGCCTGGCGTGGCAGGTTGTTACAAGCTGAGGTGTGGCGGAGTAGAGGGACAGGCTGCTGAGGCGTGCCAGATAGGGAGCAGTGTGTAGCAGTGTGTGTCAGCGCGCGGCAGTGTGTGGCATTGTGTCACCTGTCTGGGTTCAGGAAAAGTATGCAGACTTACTGGAGACACTTATGCTAGGAGAGAGAGAGAGAGAGAGAGAGAGAGAGAGAGAGAGAGAGAGAGAGAGAGAGAGAGAGAGAGAGAGAGAGAGAGAGAGAGAGAGAGAGAGAGAGAGAGAGAGAGAGAGAGAGAGAGAGAGAGAGAGAGAGAGAGAGAGAGAAAAAAATTCCTCACGAGGCTCCATTATAGTGTTACCATTCTCAGTCCTCCTTTGTAATCCCAAAACTTGTCAAGTCCCTCCTGCAATACACTTTTATCGCCTACTTCTGCATTCCAAACTGTCATCATCTATCTTCCTCAGTCCAATTAACATTCATTGCACTACTTTCTGAACACGTTTCCTTCACATTTTATTATTTTTTCTTTTATTTATTTATTTATTTTGTAGTTTACATATTTACAGAAACACAGAGGCAATGCATTTATCAGCAACCGAATATTTATCTCCACCTACATTGTTCTTGAGAATCATTAACATTCATTTATAGTGTGACTTAAGCACTGCATATTATTACTTACTTTTTTCCACTATAACCTTCAGCTAAAGCTGCCCACACTGCTCAGCTTGCATTTCTTCCCATCTTTAAATGATATAATGAATATAACAATGTTGACATAAGCAAAATCCTCAGGGTCAGTAATCAGGACAGTACAAGAAATAATGGCTTCAAACTTCATAAAATTAGATTTTAAAGAGATAGGAAGGAAATGGTTCTCAAATAAAATGGTAGATGATTGGAATAGACTTTGTAATTAAGTCGTTAGTGTTGACTCATTAGGGAGCTTTAAAAGATTACATAAATTCATGAAGGCGTATGACAGGTGGATATAGATAGCTATGTTTCGTACAGGGATCCCACATGACCTGATGGTTCCTTACCTCAACCTTTATTTCTTATGTTTTTATGTTCATATAATACTTGTTGAAATATCTTTAAAGTCACGAACACATCTCTTCAAGTTTCAACAATTTCCACAGGAGCCTGCTGACGCAGGAATGTTTAAGAACACGACAGACTGTAATACGCTACCTCCTTTAAGAGTAAGACTAATGATGATTTGTCTATTAAGTGCACGAGGACTTTAATGTGTGTGGTGCTGACGTGGAGGGACTGGAGATACACCACCCTACACCGGGCTACATCAAGCTGTTTCCTTTCCTCCGCCAGGCTCTTTCATTCTAAGAGAGAAGCTGTAATAGGCGGTTTTCCTCGCACTTCCCACAATGGCTTTACTCCAGTGCCCACTCACACCTTCACCAAGGAGCCGCCTCGTTCATGACCGGCCGCAAGCCAAAACTACGACGCACCAATTTGCTACTAATATTATCAAGATCTAACTTCCATCTAACTTTTCGCTTAGAGATTGACACAAATAAACTGAAGATCCAATTTTCAAGAAACTCATCGCATAAACATTTACGATATTTATATTATCAAGCGAACGCATCTAACGTCGCGTGAACATTTGCATTTTCTAAAATATTAATAAATGAACTGCCTATATTAATAAATGAACTGCCCAAGTCTCATGTAACTTATGACGTTCAAAATTAGATTTTTCAATGTAATCAAATGGACTCCGCTCGCCTTATCGAACTGATGACTTAGCGATTTTTTCTTTTACTATTATTATTATCAAGCGAACTGCACAAGTAACAGTACAAAGTTTCAGGGAATATTCTTGTTATTGTCTTTTTTTTTCTTATACAGCTTCATCAAGCATGAACTCATTACTTCTTGTCTTATCCTGATTACTGATCCTGAGGAATTTGCCTACGTTACCCTCGTTAAATCCCTTATACCAATTGAAGACCCCTATCGGACCCCCTCGTAACCTACGCCTCTCTAAGGAACGTTAATGCAAAAGCTTCAGTCTCCTGTCGTTAGGAATACTCCGAAAGGAGATTAAGTGAAGTTAAGCTCTGGACAGTTCGCGATCAGCAAATATGGAAATTAATGTACACACACACACACACACACACACACACACACACACACACACACACACACACACACACACACACACACACACACACACACACACACACACACACACCGTGCCAGGAATACATTGTAGAAAAAAACAAGTGGAAAAAAAATTGCTCTTGAAATGTGTGAACAAAACCTGCCTGAAAAGAAGAGACACTTTTGAAGCCACAAAACACAGGTCTGAAAAACACACACACACACACACACACACACACACACACACACACACACACACACACACGAGGAATGTTGAAGAAAAGAAAATACAGCTAATGAAGGAGGGAGAGACAAAAGAGTGAAGAGCAAAGATAAAACGTAATGAAAACTGTTACAGTGGAGAGGGGGATATGTAACTAAGTCATTGTGCAAAATTTGATTATCCAGAATCTTCCTATGTATTCCCAACTCGTCAACTCCTTCCTACAATATTCTTCAATCACTTATGTATCCTCAACTGTCATCAACTCTCTCTCTCTCACTCCAACTCTCTCAAACACTCGCTGCACGCCTTGTCTCGTGTTTCCTTCCTTGGAAAAAAAAAAAGAAAGAAAGACATATACGAGAAATGTCAAAAAGCAAAAATACACTTAATGAACGAAATGTGAGAGAAACAGAAGTGTGAGAAACAAAGATAAACATAATGGAAAGTGGGAAAGTGGAGTAAACGAACAACTAAGTCATTGTACAAATTACCCAAAGTGCACTGAAGTAAATGAGGGAAGCGAGGCCACGTAGGAAGTGAATGTGAAAAACTTTGACGCTGGGAGGCTGACAGAAAGAACGTGTGATAAACTGTGACGCTGGGAGGCTGACAGAAAGAACGTGTGGTGAACTGTGACGCTGGGAGGCTGACAGAACGTGTGGTGAACTGTGACGCTGGGAGGCTGACAGAAAGAACGTGTGAGAAATTCTGACGCTGGGAGGCTGACAGAAAGAACGTGTGGGAAACTGTGACGCTGGGAGGTTGACAGAAAGAACGTGTGGTGAACTGTGACGCTGGGAGGTTGACAGAAAGAACGTGTGAGAAACTGTGACGCTGGGAGGCTGACAGAAAGAACGTGTGAGAAACTGTGACGCTGGGAGGCTGACAGAAGACAAACTGTACACCCGTATTTAGAAACGCTTCGCTCTCTCACCACAACTATTTTCAAAGATAACATAAATGATTAGGTAGGTTCTCAAAAACACATATCATGCTAATAATGTAGAAATCTTGTTAATCTGTCACTAGGGCTACAAAAACACCCTTAAAAACCCGTGTAACTTCAACTAGAGCCTTTCGAAAGTAATCGAAGTGCAGACAGAAGTGTTTCAGAATATGGTCTTAAGCAAGCTGGTGCACAATAGTGTCAGTGGGAGCGAGAAGCAAAAAAAAAAAAAAACTAAGTATGATGACGAAAGGAGTGAAAACAAAGGAAGGAGGGAGGGAGGGAGGGAGGGAGGGAGGGAGGGAGGGAGGGAGGAAGGGGAGTGAAGGAGTGGGAGGAGGTAAATGGTGCAGCCTTTGTGTTGTCAAGAGCAAGGTGGAGGCCAGTGTGGGGAGCATTATGTCCGTGTGTCTGACTGAACATCAACTCAACCTTCACGTTCGGACAGGAAATAATGTGTTTTTCCTTGATAAAAGTTAAATTTAAAGAAAGACATATGAAGAAATCGGTTTTCAAACAGTGACAGATGAATGAAATACACTCAGTAATCAGATTAAGACAAGAAGTAAGGGGTTCAATCTTAATATAGTTAGATCTGAAAAAGACACAGAAAGAAACTGGCTTTTAAATCGAAGTGACAGATGAATGAAATAGACTCAGTTACCAGGATAGGACAAGAAGTAATGGATGGACTCAGTCATCAGGTTAGGACAAGAAGTAATGGGTACAATCTTAATAAAACTATATATATATATATATATATATATATATATAAATATATATATATATATATATATATATATATATATATATATATATATATATATATATATATATATATATATTATATATATATATATATATATATAAAGTGATTGGAAGGAACTGGTTCTCAAATAGCGTGGTAGATAAATAGAATACCCAGTAACCAGATTGTTCGTGCTGAGTCACTAGGAAATTAAGAAATTTTAGACAAAATTAGGAATAACAAGAAGAAAGAGGCAGGCATGCTTTGTTTTATGACTGCCACGTATTCTTTATGTACGAAGGGTTCTGGTCAAAGGTAATAAAAAGACGGAAAAAAATGACCCAATGAAGATGTCAGTCCCAAAAGTCTTGAAGAGAAATCAACGATGGCGAACAAAAATCTGATTACTGACTCTCTGCCATCATGCACCATTCTAAGAGTCAATTCATTCCCGCCTGTTTGAATATAACTTCACTAAACTCGAACAAATTATTTATTATCCTTTTATGTAAAGAGAAATCTTGCTTACGCCCAAAGGAAGAAAAAAGGCCCACTGGAAAAATACCTGTAAGAAAAAAAAAAAAAAAAAGCGGACAAGAAAGACACGTTGAGAAATAACAGGCCCAATGCGAAATAAAAAAAAATAAAAAACGACCCACTGGAAATCAAGTCCTGTCCTGATTAGTGATGAAAAAAGAAAGACAAGAAGCAAAACCACAGTAAGTTACGCTTCTCTCGTACCGTTTGTGTGTGTGTGTGTGTGTATGTGTGTGTGTGTGTGCAGGGTACTCACCATGTTCTTTCAGCGAGGGGCACGGCCGCCACCAGCGTCGCCGCCCACACCATGGCAGCTGCTGCCAGACATCGCACGCCCCAACATCACGCCTGGAAAATACGACAGAGCTTGAATTATTCCACTAACGCTTACTCACTCAATACTCCTTCCTTCCCTAAGTAAAACCCCATTCATATATTCTCTTTACTCTTATTTTTCATGGAGTAAGTAAATATAGGTGTTCTTGATTGATTTTAAGGAACGGAAATCGTGTCTCCACCTATATGAATAGTTAAAATCAATAAAACAATTCTGAAATCCTAACACGGAAGAGTAATGGAGAGAAGTGGTTCGTTTTCTTGTTCCAATTCCCTCCAAGTTCCACACTTTAGAAATGGAAGTTTCAAGTAAGAGAGAGAGAGAGAGAGAGAGAGAGAGAGAGAGAGAGAGAGAGAGAGAGAGAGAGAGAGAGAGAGACGTAGAGAGAGAGAGAGAGAGAGAGAGAGAGAGAGAGAGAGAGAGAGAGAGAGAGAGAGAGGTGAAGTAACTTAAACTCTCTCGTTGTAGAAGAAAACTTTTCCCCTTCACACATTCATCACGGCAAGGCACTGCAGACTCACCTCGCCAGTCAGTGCCCCGCAAAACATTCTGAGTTGTCTTAATTTATTATATATTCAACATTTTGGGACTGACAATTTGAATTTTTTTTTTTTTTTCTTCAGTCTCTCAAAAAAACATTCCTTATTCTTTTAATTCATTCTAAATTCAGCTTTTTGGAAATGGCAAATTCAACAGTTTCTTTACCTCTCAGTTTTTGTATTCATAGACTTTCTCCTTGACACGTTAAATGAAAAAAAAAAGAACATAACAAAAAAATAAGGGAAGATGCAAGAAGCTAATAGGCTTACGAGTATAAAAATATGCCTGCCGATTTCCACCTATCATCCTCATCCTGGCTAATCTTTTAAAGCTCCTTAACAACTCAGCACAAACAGCCTGATTACTGAGTTCATTCCATTCATCCATCACTTTATTTGAGAGCCAATTCCTTGCTATATCTTTTTTTTTTTTTATCTAACTTAAACGTCAATCCATTATTTCTTGACTTATCCTGGTTACTGACTCTTGTTATGTCACCTGTACCATTTAAATACCTCTATCAAATCCCCATTTTATCTCCTAC
>NC_087163.1:140000-170000 GCF_035594125.1 Scylla paramamosain | reverse complement strand
TAAATTAAACTTTATCAAGGAAGCCCATTATTTCTTTGAATTCATTATTATCAAGCCTAAACCTTTTATTTCTTCTTATCGTTTCTTTAGTATTAGTCTTGTCTCTCTTGACTGATGCCAGACCGCGTAAGTAATGAGGCAGGTTAATTAGGCAGGAAATGAGGCAGTGATGAGACAGGCTTGTCCAGGGGAGTTTCCAGCTCATAATATCCAGCGCCAGCAAATAAACAACCAATTACCGTGCACAGTCCAGCTCATTATTCCCTTCAGCAACGTAACCTGACCGCCAGGATAGAAAAATAACGTGAATTTAATGCATTTCTGTGGACTTTCCGTAATGAGGGAAGGAGGCTTGTGGGTTTTAAGACTTGTTGTTGTAGAGAGGCTACCACCAGCTTCAGTAGTGAGTGTGATGGCACCAGTGGATGGTGTATGATGAGGTGATGACACAAGGAGGCTGTGAGGGGATGAGGCGACTGACTGACTGAATGACTGGTGAAGTGATGAGGCGACTGACTGACTGGTGAGGGAATGATGAGGCGACTGACTGAATGACTGAATGAATGAATGAATGAATGACTGGTGAGGGGATGATGAGGCGAATGACTGAATGACTGACTGACTGGTGAGGGAATGATGAGGCGACTGAGTGACTGAATGAATGAATGAATGATTGTGAGGGGGTGATGAGGCGAATGACTGACTGACTGACTGGTTGACTGACTGGTGAAATCCCTCTGCGCCTTATCTCGACTGCTTTCAAAAGTTTCACTTGAAATTAAACGGGTGTTAAGGGTCTTTTTACAGTTGTAGTGGCACATTAACATGTCATGTCTGTTGCTACATTATTAGCAGGAGAAACACTCTTGAGAACCAGGCCAATCATCTCTGAAAATAGTCGTGGTGAAGTTATACGCAACTTTTAGGGTTCTCAAGGGTGTTTTATATATATATATATATATAGAGAGAGAGAGAGAGAGAGAGAGAGAGAGAGAGAGAGAGAGAGAGAGAGAGAGAGAGAGAGAGAGAGAGAGAGAGAGAGAGAGAGAGAGAGAGAGAGAGAGAGAGAGTTCTAGTAACAGTTTAACATAATTTCTACATTATTAACAGGAGAAACACTCTTGAGAATCAAGCTAATCATCTCTATAACCTTTGAAAGTTACATGGAGTTACATTGGTTTAAATTATGTTTTTACTGTTTTAGTGACATTAACAAGATTTCTACAATATCAACAGGAGAAACACTTTTGAGAATCTGGCTAATCATCTCCGTGGCCTTTGAAAACGGTCGTGGTGAAAGACCAAAGTGTTTCAGAATACTGGCCGGTGTCTCAGCCTGGAGCTATTGACTCAGCGGGTATACCTACTGAGGGCCGCTCAACCCTGCGGCCCGCCACTCCCAGGGGGACAGCAAGGCGCTGCTCGCTACCTTAGAAGATTGAATCAGATTACCCTCAATTATACCGAGTCCGCCAGGAGCCTGAGACGGGGCAAAGAGGCCGCTTGCTGTATTGTGTGGCCTCGGGGAATGTGTTGCTATAAGATACATTTTCTTTCTTGCATAAAAAGAACAGAAGAATATAAGGGAAGTTGCAAGAAGCCAGAAGCATTACGTCTGGAAGTCCTTGTATAAGACATACATATCTATATCTAACTATCATCCCATCCATAAACTTATCCTATTTCCTTTTTGAACATAAGAACATGAAAAAAAAAATTAGTAAAGTTGCACGAAACCAATAGATTACACGTGGAAGGTCCCGTACAAAACATACGTACTTATATCCACCTATCATTCCATACATAAAAGTATGTAATCTTCTTTTATAGTTCTTAAAACTCAGCGCTATTATCTTGTCTTTCTTGTATAAAAAGAATGTAAGAATAGAAGGCAAGCTACAAGAAGCCGCCAGGTCTACACGTGGAAGTTCGGGCATAAAACATACTTACTTATATCCACCTGTCATCCCATTCATAAAAGTATCTAATCTTCCTTTATGGCTCCCTAAGACTCAGCGCTAACAAATTTATTACCGAGTCTATTCTAGCTATTTGAGAACCAATTTCTTTATTTTTTTCTATTTTTTTATTTATTTATTTATTTTTTTAAGTAAGATGGGATTCTGGCCTAGGACAACAAAAAACATGCCCCCATGAAACGTAGTCAAAAGGGTCATCTTACTGTCTCTTCTTAAATCTAAACTTATCAAGCTTAAACCCGTTACTTCTTGTACCTTTCCGCTTACTGTCCCAATGAACCTTGTCTCCTTCAGCCTTATTATATCCCTCATGCCACTTAGATGCCTGTCAGATCCCCTCCTCCCCTTCGCCTCTTTAACCAATGGAAATTTAATAACTTTAGTCTCCTCTCAGTATAGACTTTTCTCCAGGGTGTACTCTACAATGCTAATGATGATTATGAATAGAGGCAGGAACATAGCAAGTAGTGAGGCGGGAACAAAGCAAACACTGAGGCGGGAACATAACAAGTAGTGAGGGAACATAACAAGTAGTGAGACGGGAACACAGCAAACACTGAGGCGGGAACATACCAAGTAGTGAGGCGGGAACATAACAAGTAGTGAGGCGGGAACATAACAAGTAGTGAGGTGGGAACAAAGCAAACACTGAGGCGGGATCATAACAAGTAGTGAGGCGGGAACAAAGCAAACACTGAGGCGGGATCATAACAAGTAGTGAGGCGGGAACAAAGCAAACACTGAGGCGGGAACATAACAAGTAGTGAGGCGGGAACAAAGCAAACACTGAGGCGGGAACATAACAAGTATAACATCAAGTCCAGTGAAAGCGTGACCACCTGTCGAGGGAAGGAGGTGCGTAGGTCTGGTTTTCCTTTCTGGGTCACGTGCAGGTCGGGGACGCGTTGAGCTGCGCCCAGGGACCCATTACGGACACGCCCTTACGTCCAGGCCCGCCTCGTCACGGCCCCACGCTGCCTTACCTACCACGACCTAAGTAATCCCGTGTCGTGTCGCCGTGTCACTATCAGGGTGAGTTGTGCTGTACATTACTAAATTAAAACAGTGACAAGCTTCTCTGGTGAGGAATACTGCTTGCGACAGTGATCCCTTGTCGTGTCGCTGCGCCATAGTTTGGGTGAGGTGTGTTGTGTTATTATAATAAAGCAGCAACAAACTTTTTCTTTATGTAAGAGAGCTCTGGTCTACGGTAACAATAATAAAAGGAAAAAAGACCTTTGAAAGTGCCAGCCCCTAAGACAGTGCCAAAATGCATTAAGGAGATGGACAGAATAAGGGTGAGACAAACTGGGAAATTTTGTGTAACGAGGCCGAGGCCGTGGGAGGAGAGGAGGTATGCTGTTAGCAAAATCAGGAGAGCAGTTAGCGTGAACTTAGCGATAGAAGATTGCAAAGATGCAACATTGAGGCGGAGAGAGAGAGAGAGAGAGAGAGAGAGAGAGAGAGAGAAGAGAAGATGTACGTGGTGTTGGAGAATACTGTACTACCATTACTCTATAAAAGCAATGGCAACCTTATATCATGTTCTTTATTATATTAACGCAGTCACGACTTAAGCAGTGCCGAACATTATGTTTACTATATCAACGCAGTGACAAAATTTCATTCCACTTACTATATGAACGCAATGACAAGCTTATATGATTGTCTTTACTAAATCAACTCATGGACAACTTACTGATCTTTACTATAGCAACGTTGAGACTCTATATCATTCTACTTACTATATGAAAGAGGTCACAAGCCTCATAAAACTATGTCGTTCACCTATATCATTCTACTTACTATATGAAAGAGGTCACAAGCCTCATAAAACTATATCGTTCACCTTGACACATATATAACTAACACCACCTCTTCCTCCACCACCCTAACACCACAACACTGCCACTTGTCCACCACCAACGCAGCAACTCAGCCACTCCTAGCCCTCACCCCCTACCCATCACTTGACACCATAAAGTAATTACCTTGAATAATTTGGTAGTGGGATTACAATGTTATCCTCTGAATGTGTGTGTGTGTGTGTGTTTACCTACCATACCTAAGGTAAATACAATCCCAAAACCACGAGGTATAACAGCACCAGCACCAGCAATAACAACAACAACAACAACAACAACAACAACAACAAGTAGACAGCAATAATAAGAGTTTATTGCAATACGTAATGCCGATTAACATGACAAACAAGAGAGGTAATTAGTTATAACAACTATGTGTGGTGTAATAGAGTGGCTGAGAGCGTGATGGTGTGTGTGTGTGTGTGTGTGTGTGTGTGTGTGTGTGTGTGTGTGTGTGTGTGTGTGTGTGTGTGTGTGTGTGTGTGTGTGTGTGTGTGTGTGTGTGTGTGTGTGTGTGTGTGTGTGTGTGTGTGTGTGTGTGTGTGTGTGTGTGTGTGTGTGTGTGTGTGTGTGTGTGTGTGTGTGTGTGTGTGTGTGTGTGTGTGTGTGTGTGTGTGTGTGTGTGTGTGTGTGTGTGTGTGTGTGTGTGTGTGTGTGTGTGTGTGTGTGTGTGTGTGTGTGTGTGTGTGTGTGTGTGTGTGTGTGTGTGTGTGTGTGTGTGTGTGTGTGTGTGTGTGTGTGTGTGTGTGTGTGTGTGTGTGTGTGTGTGTGTGTGTGTGTGTGTGTGTGTGTGTGTGTGTGTGTGTGTGTGTGTGTGTGTGTGTGTGTGTGTGTGTGTGTGTGTGTGTGTGTGTGTGTGTGTGTGTGTGTGTGTGTGTGTGTGTGTGTGTGTGTGTGTGTGTGTGTGTGTGTGTGTGTGTGTGTGTGTGTGTGTGTGTGTGTGTGTGTGTGTGTGTGTGTGTGTGTGTGTGTGTGTGTGTGTGTGTGTGTGTGTGTGTGTGTGTGTGTGTGTGTGTGTGTGTGTGTGTGTGTGTGTGTGTGTGTGTGTGTGTGTGTGTGTGTGTGTGTGTGTGTGTGTGTGTGTGTGTGTGTGTGTGTGTGTGTGTGTGTGTGTGTGTGTGTGTGTGTGTGTGTGTGTGTGTGTGTGTGTGTGTGTGTGTGTGTGTGTGTGTGTGTGTGTGTGTGTGTGTGTGTGTGTGTGTGTGTGTGTGTGTGTGTGTGTGTGTGTGTGTGTGTGTGTGTGTGTGTGTGTGTGTGTGTGTGTGTGTGTGTGTGTGTGTGTGTGTGTGTGTGTGTGTGTGTGTGTGTGGCCTTTCGAACACTTCTGTCATCGAAGAGTGTACCAACGCGGATCAACGCTGCTCAGCAATCTAATTCACCTTGTTACAGCTCTACGTGTGATTAATGGCATGCTTTTGATACACCATTACTCCAGGGCGTTTTGTAATGTATAATGTTTTGTATGATGCATAATAGGTTTGCCCAAGCTTTCATTATCATTATTATGCCGTGTGTGTGTGTGTGTGTGTGTGTGTGTGTGTGTGTGTGTGTGTGTGTGTGTGTGTGTGTGTGTGTGTGTGTGTGTGTGTGTGTGTGTGAGAGAGAGAGAGAGAGAGAGAGAGAGAGAGAGAGAGAGAGAGAGAGAGAGAGAGAGAGAGAGAGAGAGAGAGAGAGAGAGAGAGAGAGAGAGAGAGAGAGAGAGAGAGAGACGGGTAAATGAGTTTTCTTTCTTTCAATGTATTTTACTTCCCCAGTCAGAATTTGTCAGCTAAAAACAAATTCCGAAAATAATACAACTATGAAAAGTGGGATGGGGAGAAAAATTAAAGTAAATAAGTCCCTATCTCTTTACTATTTGTCATCTGTCAGGAAGTGTCAGCTAAAAAAAAAATATAGTAAATATGCTAAAGGGAAAAGTGAGACTGGACATAAAAATAAATGAATCCTATCTTTTCTTTACTACTTGTCACCTGTCAGAAAGTGTCAACAAGAAAAAAATTTGTAAATTTTCAAAACGTGAGGGGAGAGTAGGGTTAAGGAAAAAATACATACGACTTTTTTCTTTCATTACCTGTCAGGGGACATTGCACAGTATACAAATATACGAGTAAAACCACGCAGTATCCGAACCGAAATCGATGAGCAAGAACAATCAAACCAAGAGGAAAAAGAGGAAAAAGAAAAAATCTGATTAAAGACGATAAGGAGAAAAATCGAACGATGCAATTTACATGAATCAAGACTGCGCTGAGCAAATAAGAATTAAAAAAAGAAAATAGTTCAAATTAAAGATGATAAGAAAGAGAGAACATGAATCAAGACAACAACGAGGGAAAAAAATTTTTCAGATTAAAGACGATAAGAGAGACAACCCGAACCTTGACAGCAGCGGTCAAATAAATAAGAAAAAAGTTCCAATTATTATAGACGTTAAGAAAAAGAGACTGTACACAGAGTTAACAAGAATCCTGACAGCAATGAACACTGACTAGTTAAAACTGACATTGGGAATCACTGCAACTGTCCACACTAAAGGCGACACGAGCTGGCTGCCGCTATCAACGTAAAAATTCCAATACTCCTTACTGTTATCAGCTGGGAATTCCTCTCTCTCTCTCTCTCTCTCTCTCTCTCTCTCTCTCTCTCTCTCTCTCTCTCTCTCTCTCTCTCTCTCTCTCTCTCTCTCTCTCTCTCTCTCTCTCATCCCGTCTCACCCCGGGGTCACATTTCCCAATCCTCCTTAATGCACACGAGGCGTCTATCGGTGGCTGGGGGCGATGAAGCAGCCACGCAGGAGCCAGGCAGCCACGCACGGCCTCGGGAGCACCATTATGGGAGCAGTTATTAGCAAGGCGCTGCAGTCCCTTGCGAGCAGTCAGTAGGAAGTCAATAACCTAAGATTAGACAAATGTATGGATATGGATGATAGGTAGACTTAAGGTATGTTTTGCTCAGGGAATGCCACACTTGTAAGCCTGATGGAAGTCTTGAAATGGTATGTGACTTGTAACAAAGGTGATGTAAGCAAAATTCTCAAGGACAGTAATCACGATAGGACAAGAAATACAGAAATTACGTGTTAAATGTTGATAAAATTTGATTTGGAAAAAGAAAAAATATATGATGGAACTGGTTCTCAAAAAGTGGTAGATGAATAGACTCAGTAATGAGGTTATTATTCGTGAGTCATTAGAGAGCTTTGAAATAAACTTAGATAAATTTAAGGATGAGAATGAAAGGTGGATATAGGTAGATATGTTTTACACAGATACTGCCACGTGTAGGCATGACGGCTTCTTGCAGTCTGCCTTGCTTTTTGTATGTTTCTAATGTTCTCAAGAGACGCCGTATTGCTGGGCCGTGAAAGCAAGCTGAGAATACACTTTATTTATTTAGTACTTGGCTACCAGTTAAATATTTAAGCATAATGCAGGCCAAGTCCATCAGATGAAGGAGAAATAATCATACAAAAACTAGAGGCTCATACTCATAAGTCATATCTGATCAGAGTCACAAGTAAGGCGTCATATCTGAGTTACAGGTAAGAGGCAGTCCACTTAATGAGACGCGTGTCAGAAGCAAGATTAATTAGGACCCATCAGAGCGTTAGTGGCATTTTAATGAACAAATTATAAGACTTTTAATAGGATTTCATGTTTGCATGCTCATTAATTACAGCAAACGTTAATATTTCATGTGACATTACTTAAGAAGACCTTGACAGCTATTTGTTTACTTTTTTATACAAGACATTCCGGCCAAAGGAAAAAAAAACGAATTTTACACATTCAGATTTTTTACCTTTTTTTTCTTTTATATTATTGCTTATACACGTTCTCTCTCTCTCTCTCTCTCTCTCTCTCTCTCTCTCTCTCTCTCTCTCTCTCTCTCTCTCTCTCTCTCTCTGCAATGTGTATAAATGGACGGGTGGTTGGCTGGGTAGTGGGTGGCGGATGGCCGGTGACGAGCGAGTAATGCAGTGAGGCGAGGCGTCGCTGGCAACACTTTGCTCCTAACGAGGCGCCTAGACCTGCCATCCGCTGCCTCGTCACTCATTTCCCGCCTGATCGTCCCTGATGGCTGAGGTGTTTGGTGTAGCGAGCAGTGATTTGCCTCAATATTGCGAAGTTTTTCAGAGTTTTGGCTGTCTTTGGTGTATGTAGCAGTGGTTTGCCTCAATGGTGTTCTCTTTTTTTTTTTTTTCGGTTGGGGCGTTCAGTACAGCGAGCAGTGATTTTGTCGCAACCTACAGATTCCCAAGACTTGAAACGCGAAAGAAGAAATGAGGAAGGAAGGACAAAAGGTAGAAAGAAGGAGTGAAGGAGAACGGCAGAGAGGTGGAAGGAAGAAATGGAGGAGAAAGGAAGAAAGGTGGAAGGAACAAATGAAGGAGGAAGGAAGAAAGGTAGAAGTAAGAAATGAAGTAGGAAGAAAGGTAGAAAGGAGGAGTGAAGGAAGAAGGAAGAAAGATAGGAGGAATAAATGAAGGAGGGAGAATACAAACATGAAAGCAATTTGTCTCAATGTTGCCAAGTTTTCTCCATTTTTCTCTGTTTCTTGCACGAGGTGTTTGGTGCAGCGAGGAATGATTCACCGCAATGTTATCATGATTTAGCTGTTTCTGTATCTTTCTATCTGCTTTCTGTATTTATTTCTCGTTCTTCTCCTCCTCCTCTTCTTTATAATCATCATTCACCTCAAACTTCTCTTATCTGTTTGCGTATTTTCTTCTCGTCGTCGTTCCCCACCTCATTATCATCATTGATCTTTCAGTCCACTGCAAGACAAAGGATACACGAACAGTAATTTACCTCAGTGTTATTATGATTTGTCTGTTCCTATATTTTTTCATCTGTTTCTGTGTCTCTTCCTCGTCATCCTCCTCCTCCTCCTCATCATCATCACAGTTCTCTGCACAACACATGAAGTAACTCTCTAATTAACTGCGCGTGTCTGGTAACCCGATATTACACGAAAACGGAAGAGAGAAGATGAAAAAGAAACAATAAGGAAATAAGGAAGACTGTAAAAGATATTATTCTGTTAGACGTGTATCAGGGCCGCTTTCATGTAAAGGTGTCAGTAATGTTCTTTATGTAAATTCTAAAAAACTGATTGAGTATTGTTAATCCAGCATCCAGACGGCAAAACTTTTATAAAACTGTGCAACATCTCGGTCACAGCACGTGAAAAAAAAAATTATATATATATATATATATATATATATATATATATATATATATATATATATATATATATATATTATATATATATATATATATATATATATATATATATATTATATATATATATATATATATATATATATATATAATATATATATATATAATGGTCACAGGGGTCATGAGCGGGCAAGCAGGGAGGGGGAGGCAAGGAGAGTGGGGGCAGGGAGGGGCAGGCAGGGAGGGTGAGGCAGGGAAGGTGAGGCAACGCGGGTGAGGGCGTGGGGTGAGACAGCTGAGGGGAGTGACGGGCTGGCTAATGACGGAGCCTGTGACGCGTCCCTTTATTGGCCGGGATGTGTGTCACGTATGGAACCAATTACAGTGGCTGTTTGTAGTCCTGACTCGTTTTACTTTCCTGGAAACTATTTTGCAGGATCGTGGCCTTGACTACTTTTTATCATTATAACGCAAGAGGCACTCTCGCCAGGCGCAACAATAAAAAAAAAAAAAGGCTAAAAAGAGGTTCAAAGAAGGTGCCAGTTCCTAAAGAGTACAGCCGAAAGATTATCCAAAATTACAAGAAGTGTCTTGAAACCTCCATCTTGAAAGAAAGGATATTAGACAAATTTATAGTGGAGGATGGTAAGTGGAAACAGGTAAGCACATTTCATAGAGGGATTGCCACGCGTAGGACTGATGGCCTCTTGCAGCTTCCCTTACTTTTTGGTATTCTTATGAGCAGACCAAAACCTACAAATGCAAGAGTTAACCAGAGTCTTCACTCCTTCATTACTTTCACTTATAAATCCTGCTCGCTTATGTTTTTCCTCCTTCCTACGATTAAAAACGTTTCGAAAGGAATCTACACAAACACACACACACACACACACACACACACACACACACACACACACACACACACACACACACACACACACCAACCTCTCTCTCCTGGATTGAATTTCGAGACAATTTTCGTAAATGTCCATTTTCCTGGAATGTGATCCACTTGAGAGAGAGAGAGAGAGAGAGAGAGAGAGAGAGAGAGAGAGAGAGAGAGAGAGAGAGAGAGAGAGAGAGAGAGAGAGAGAGAGAGAGAAGAGAAGAGAAGAGAAGAGAAGAGAAGAGAAGAGAAGAGAAGAGAAGAGAAGGGAAGAGAAGAGAAGAGAAGAGAAGAGAAGAGAAGAGAAGAGAAGAGAAGGGAAGGGAAGGGAAGGGAAGGGAAGGTAAGAGAAGGAGAAGGGAGGAGAGGAGAAGAGGGGAGGGGAGGGGAGGGGAGGGGAGGGAGGGGAGGGGAGGGGAGGGGAGGGAAGGGAAGAAGAGAGGGAAAGAGAGGGGAGAAGTGAAAAAGAGGAAAGAAGGGAAAAGAGGAGAGAGAAAAAGAGAAGAGAAAGGAAGGGAGGGAAGAGAAAAATAGAAGAGAGAAGAGAAAAGAAAAGAAAAACAATAGATGAAAGAGAAAATAAGAGGAGAAGAGAGGAGAGGAGAGGAGAGGAGATGATAAAAGAAAAGAGGAAAGAGCAGTAGAGAGAAGAACAGGAGAACAAAAGTGGAGAAGAAAACAGAAGTGAACACAAGAGAACGCGGTGAAGAAGAGAACAAGAGGAGAGAAAGGAAGTTATGTATCTGTGTGTGTGTGTGTGTGTGTGTGTGTGTGTGTGTGTGTGTGTGTGTGTGTGTGTTGGATCCCTCAAGGTCATTTTCACGTCAGTCAAGGTTTCCATCATTCCATTTTCATCATTCCGGAGCCGTGAACCACTTCCATCCCCCTCTATCCCCCACCACTCCCCCAACCACACCGCCCACCTTTCTCCCCCTCAGCTTTTCAGTCTGTCTCCGCCTCGCCTCCCCTCCGTCCCCGCTCCCCAACCCAGTCCTCCACACCACATCTCTCCTACCCCGGCGCCTCCCCTCTCCTCTTCCCGCCATACATCCCGCTGTTAGGTCAGGCAGGGGGTGGACTGTGGCGAGGGTATATGATAATGGGTGAGAAGGAGAGCAGGAGTGGAATGCATTACGGAAGTGATAAGAAAATTTAAAAAATGAGATGGTCTGGTCACGTAGTAAAAAGATAAGACCAGAAACCGATTAAAAGAGCCTGGAGAAAACCAGATGAGGGAAGATCGAGGGGAAGACAGAGAGTGAGATGGAGGGATAGAATTACGGTAGCAATGCAAAGGATGCGAGTCACACAGGAAGATGCAAGGAACAGAGACAACTGGAGGAGACTCGTACACCTCACTCTAGGGAAACGGCCAAAGGTGAAGAAAAAACATACAGTGGCACTGTATGAAGGTCCCTAAGGCGGCCAAGGGTTGGTGGGCACGAAGGCACAGTTTACACATGTTCACACAGCGTAGTACGTGGCACATGGCGGCGGGATCCGAGGTTTGCTAAGCCTTACTGATGACCTCTTGTGCTGCGCCTCGCTCTGATGATTCCCATAGTGTTCCAGTACTGCCAGATTCACGTCATTCCGCTCTCCAAAGCCGAACATTTTTCATTATTCACGCAACACTACGCTAGCATGCATAACTCCTTTACCCCTTTGTCTGTTGAGATTATTCAGGGAAGCGTGTATTATGAAGCCAAGCCACAGAGTTTCGGTCCTGGCTGGGGCACCAAAAATATTCTCATATCCTCGGGTCCCATTCCTCCAAAAGGTGTATTTTTAACGTCTCTGATATCTCCTGGTTTTGTTGAATGTTAAATGTTCTAGGCTCAGGTTTTTCTCCCGTGGCACAGAAAATAGAGAAAGACAAGTTAACAGAGTTGCCTGTCCCCAAAAAAAACTAGAGAAAGGAATTTAAGTAAATAAAACAAATACTTTTAACGCTTTCAGTGCTCCTGGTTTTGTTTAATGTTAACCGTTATAAGTTAAGGGTTTTCCGCCCGTGGCACAACAAATGGTTCAGTTGCCTCAAAAAAAAAGGAAAAAAGTAAAGATCTTCTAAGTAAACAAAATAAATAAATAAAAATGTGTGAACTTGAGGCCATTTTAGTTTCAGAAATATCTTGATACTCGCTCATGGCCTCTTTTTCGTTTACATAAGAGGTACTCTGGCAAAGGCCAACAAAAACCAAGTAAAAGAAAAAAAAAAAGACTGAGGTTCCAGCCCATGGAAAGAACAACCAAATGGATTATCCAAAATTTGAGGGTAAATATCTCGAAGCCTCGTTCTTGAAAGAGTTCAAGTCACAGGAAGGGGGAAATACAGAAACAGACAGGGAGTTGCAGAGTCTACCAGAAAAGAGAAGAAAGACTGAGGATACTAGTTAAGTTAACTCTAGTACATGTGAGGCTCGGGAGAAACTTTCCTTTCTTCACCAGAGATAATGGCTTTGTAGATTTAGTATTCTTAAAAATCTATTCCCCTTTGTATATATAAATCTTCCTTCTCTCGCCAAATATTTCCCTGTATTTTTCCATCCTTAAAAAAATAAATACCTGTCGGTCACAAAAGAAAAAATTCTGTAGTTTTTTTTTCCAAAGAATGTTTGTTTAAATTTTTTTTAATGTTGCTCATTATGAAAAATATAAGCATTTCTCTCTCTCTCTCTCTCTCTCTCTCTCCTCTCTCTCTCTCTCTCTCTCTCTCTCTCTCTCTCTCTCATATTTTTATACATTTTTTAACACCATGTGAAGACGGGCAGAGTCTTTTCACGGCTCAACCAAATTTCCAAAAGATCGATTCAGTTTAGTGTTATTCTTTCCCATTAGAAACCTGCACAACACCAACTCAGCTCATTATTAGCTTTTTCTCCTCATGATAAACTCGTCTACCTAGAAATAACAACATTTAAAATCGTAAAACCAAATGTATACATCCAAATATTTACAACACCGACTCAATTCTGGCAATACAGTACAACACACCTGTACGAATCAAGCACCAGGTGTGATGCAGGCGCCGTCACTGTCCAGCCAAGACTAGTTCCACATGACTGTCTTAAGCCACACGTCAGGGCAAGGTTGTGTTAGCATTTGTCGCCGTTGACAAACGAAGGAACACAAAGGAGGAACATCTGGTAGCCCCCTATCCTGTCTTAGTCGCCGTTGCCAAAGAAGGAACAATTGGTAGCTCATCTGTTGGTCTTTAAAAAGGTGTCTGTGATAAGCTACGTTGTCAAAAATAAGTGATGCCACCTTTTCCTACAGACAATATTATATCTATATTCCCGCCATCACGACTACACTATTACCATCCCTGCTGCTACTACTACTATTACTATACTACTACTACTACTACTACTACTACTACTACTACTACTACTACTACTGCTGCTGCTACTACCCTCCAACTCCACCACCAATACAACACCCCTCACCACCCATCACCACCACCACCATTCACACACACATGACCTAGCTCCATTACAGTCCTGCACCAATAACAAAAGCACGGCGCAATTACGCACAAAAACACGACAACAACAATAACACGTGCATGCACTCACATTCACAGGCGCCCCCAATTAAGCAAACATTCCTGCATTTATTGTATCGCGTGTTTAAATGACGGGGGACAAACACGGATGCTTTGCTCTGCCGGCCAGTGTGTGTGTGTGTGTGTGTGTGTGTGTGTGTGTGTGTGTGTGTGTGTGTGTGTGTGTGTGTGTGTGTGTGTGTGTGTGTGTGTGTGTGTGTGTGTGTTTGTGTGTGTGCGCGGGGGGGGGGGTGAACGTAACACTGCGGATGAAGGTTGATCTCCCTAATGACGCGAGGTGAGGCTGGGGGAAAAAACAGAGTGGAAATAATGTTTTTGGTGTTGTTGTATTACCTTGAGCTTTTTGTTTATTTTGTTTATTAGGGTGTTTCTCTGTCTCTGTTGCTTTGTCTATTTCTCTGTGTATCTGTCTATCTGCGTGTGTGTCTGTCTGTCTATGTAGCTGTCTATTTAACTATCTACATATTCAACTATTTATCTATCCATCCATTTTGTTCATCTACCTATTTATCTTTCAATTTATGTCCCTATCTCTATATATCTGTTACTTATTTATCTATCTAATTACCTATTAACATTTTACGACAGAAAATGAGACAGCGACACCATTTTTCGTATTTTTGCTTTAAGTTTACAAATCTTGCCTCCCGCCACCACACCCACAGCGTCACCTCACCACCACACACACATAGATAGATAGATAGTTGAATTTTACAAAGACAAATGCGATGTAGTGAGTAAAGTTTATGTTATGGTCCATATCCAAGCCATAAAAACGACATTTACAGTAATGGATGATTCATAAAAACAGAATATATATAACAATACACTAAAAAAAAGACCATATACCTACAAAGTCGTGGAACAGTTGCCCACGTTCACCTTTCCATCACCACCAAACATTCACACCGCCACACACACCCACACCCACACACACACACACACACACACACACACACACACACACACACACGGCTGCTACATACGTATTTTTTCATTTTTTTTTTTTCTATTGGAGTGGCAATCAAGACAGCTTTTTCTATTTTTTTAAGGGATATTGGTCAGCCTCCTTCACGCGAAAAAAAAAAATATTCTGTCTATCTACCTATATACCACGCCGGCACTCTCACACGTGGTAGCCTTGACAAGCACCAGACACACACCATTCACACCCCTAGGCCCGTCAGTCAATAAAAACTTGAATAAAATACATTTAACGCCTCCCGCCACCACAGTCACTAACGCTTCACCGCACCACCCACGAAGGGAGGCAAGGGAAGGCGAGGGATGCAACGCGCCACATCCTTCACAGCCCACAGCCACTCTCCCACCACTGGCACACTGGTAGTAATTGACGAGTGGGAAGGAAAGACCGTAATCAAAGATCGTTCCGTCCCCACCCTCCACGCCCCCGCCGTACGCCAAGGACTACACAAGGCTGCGAGAACGGCTGGCGGAGCTGCTGCTGCTGCTGCTGTTGTCTCGCCCACGCGCCACGTCATACAGGAGTATCTGAGCCGAATGAAAACGTACACTTGAGACACACATCCTCTCAGCCTCGCCCGCTGCTCCCTTGCTTGCTTCGCTGCTTCATTACAGGTGTGTCTCTAAGCCTTGTTTCCCAGCCAGTGCGCACCTTGTCCCTACACAGGCACGTTAAGTGTGCCATACGGGAGTGTACAGTAAAGCGTGTTGCACTCTTCGCTGCCTCCCAAATTTCCGACACTACACACTAGAAACTGAGACCTGTTCCCCGGCATGAAGCACTACGCCTTAATGCTGCTCTTACTACTACTACTACTACTACTACTACTACTACTACTACTACCACCATCACAACCACCACGACTACGTATTACTGCCCACAGACACATTTGCATACCCAGCCAACTTTGCCATCAATTATAACTTGAGCAACCTCGTGACAGTAAATAACACCACCAACTTTGTAAGCCGAACAAACGTCACACACACACACACACACACACACAGAGAGAGAGAGAGAGAGACAAACACACTCCTCAGACCTCTCTCTCCTCTCTCTCTCTCTCTCTCTCTCTCTCTCTCTCTCCTCCTCTCTCTCTCCTCTCTCTCTCTCCTCTCTCTCTCTCTCTCTCTTCTCTCTCTCTCTCTCTCTCTCTCTCTCTCTGTGTGTGTGTGTGTGTGTGTGTGTGTGTGTGTGTGTGTGTGTGTGTGTGTGTGTGTGTGTGTGTGTGTGTCAAGTTCCAGGTAAGACCCAATCCTTCCCTTCCTCTCTCCCTCCTCGCCCTGACCACGCCGCCTCCACACAGTCTTGTGGCGGCTCTCACCCTGAGGCACGCCGGCTATTCCCTCCTCATTTGTTGACTTCACGCTTTCACTAGAAAAGATTATGGGTAAGAGAGAGTTCAGGGAAGTAACCTAACCTAAGCTAACCTAACTCTAACCTAACCTAACGTAACCTAATTTAATTTAACGTAACTGACCTGGTGCTTTCAGTGGAAAAGAAATAGGGACAAGAGTGTAGAGAGACCAGGGGACTAAACAAAACCTTCTTACATACTAAGAAGAAGAAGAAGAAGAAGAAGAAGAAGAAGGATTGCAACAATAGCAACAATAAGACCGAAAGATAACAAAGGCGAGGAATCCAATCGATTATAAGCCAGGGAGAAAATTTGTATTCAGGGAATCTGCATATCATGGCCGTGACAAACACACTCCTCAGACCTCTCTCTCTCTCTCTCTCTCTCTCTCTCTCTCTCTCTCTCTCTCTCTCTCTCTCTCTCTCTCTCTCTCTCTCTCTCTCTCTTCCCCGTCCTATATGCCTCTTCTTATAGGTTTCCTTCCTCCTCTTTCTCCCATATTCCCTTTCTCTACTTTCATCCTTTCCTTCCCTTCCTCCCTCCCTCCCTCTCTCCTTCCCGTATTCCCTTTTTTCTTCATTATCTCTATTTTCCTCTTTTTTTCCCTCCTTTTCTCCTTCCTTCTCCCAGCTTTCCTCCTCCTCACTCAATCTCTTCGTTTCCTTTCTTATTTTCAATCTTTCTCCCAGCCCTTCCTTCTTTGCCTCCTTCTCTCAAACTTCCTCCTCCCATTCATCCTCTTCCTTCCTTTCTTTTCTTCCCTCCTTCCCTCCCTCCCTCTCACCATTCCCCTTTTTTTTTTCTGATCTCCTTCCTTCCCTCCTTTCCTTCTTCCCCTCCCTCCCTCCCTCCCTCCCTCCCTCCCTCCCTGCCCTCCTGGCGTGGTAAAGGCGAGGCTCTGTAAGTGACAGCCGTGACCTCCTGATAGTAATAAGATCATTGCTGTCTGTCAAAGGTTCCCACTACCACACCGCCACATTTTTCCTTGCCTCGCTCCACCACATACAACTTCACACTCACCACCACCATCATTACCACCACCACCACAACAACAACGCCTATTTCATCATTCCACACTCATCAACACCACATCACACTTTTCTTATTACACTCCACAACTCATAATTTTACACTCATCACTGCAATCACCACAACACCACACTTGTCTCGTCTCACTCCACCACTACACTCATAATTTCATACCCCACCTCCACCACCACTACCACTACATCACCACCACCACCACACTCCTGAAATACAACACCTCCAGTCTTTCCTTACTTTCCTTCCTCCCTCCTGTCTCACCAGTCTTCGCTCCAACCTTCCTTCTTTCCTGCCTCCTTTCCTCTCTTTGTTGTTCTCCTGCCTTCCTTTTTTTTATTTTCGTCTGCACTATCTTTCCTCCAATCTTTCTTCTGTCTTTCCTTCCTTTGTCACCCTCCAATCTTTCCTTCCTCCTCCCTTCCGTCCTTCCTCGTCTGCCCTCCTCTCTTCCCTCCGTCCGTCTCCTCTCCTGACCCTCTTCCTTCCCCTTCACTGCCGCTAACATCTCTCACTTCCGTCACCATTCTCAACCATTCATTCTCTTCACCATCTTTCACCTATCCTCACCTCACCTCTCGTCCCTTCCTCCTGTCACTCTCTCAACGTGTCTCCTCACTCCAAACTCTTCTCTTTTCACTTTTAACACTCGTTTTCTCTCTCTCTCTCTCTCTCCTCTCTCTCTTCTCTCTCTCTCTCATCTCTCTCCTCTCTCTCCTCTCTCTCTCTCTCTCTCTCTCTCTCTCTCTATCTATCTATCTATCTATCTATCTATCTATCTATCTATAAGTCTGTTTATCTGTCTATCTACCTGTCCTGTCTGTATTAGCCGATATAAAGACATGTTCCATTTTTCTGTTTGATTTGGTGTGTGTGTGTGGTGTGTGTGTGTGTGTGTGTGTGTGTGTGTGTGTGTGTGTGTGTGTGTGTGTGTGTGTGTGTGTGTGTGTGTGTGTTTGTGTGTGTTTCATCTCTATTTATTTGTCTGTCTGTTTATGTTTTGTCTGTCTGTCTGTCTGTCTGGTTGTCTGTCTCTACATGTGTCTGTTCTTGTGTCTAGTTGTCTTTTTATTTCCGTCTTTTTTTTTTCTTTTTATGTCTGCCTGTGTCTGTTCCTATGTTTGCCTGTTTTACCGTCTATTTGTCTGTCTGTCTCTCTGCTACCTAACTATATATGTTTGTCTGCCTAAGTATAGTTATCGGTCTGTCTCCCCATTTATATCTGTCAGTCCATCCGTCAGTCTGTCTGTCTGTCACTCTGTCTGTCCGTCTGTCTGTCTGTCTGTCTCACTCTTCCCCACACTCGCCTCACAGTGAGTAACAGCCTTCACACATTTCACAACGCTCCCATAAATTAACTCAACCTTTTTTTCAAGGCAGGAAGTGTAATATCCCCCGCGCTGATTAAATTAATTCACCCAACAACTAGTAATTAAGAGCAGGGAGTAACATTTTTAATACGTTCTTTTTTATCCTTCTTTATTTATTTTTTTTCTCGTCATCAATGTTGGGCGGGAGTTGAAGTGTAGTGCAGTACCAATAGCAGAGTTATGGTAGTGTGTTATAAAAGTTTCAGAAGGGAAGGAGGGAAGGAAGACTAGAGATGAAGAGGGGAAGAAGGAAGAAAGAATACAAGGGAAGCTGCAAGAAGCCGTCAGGATTACACTTGGAAGTCCCTGTACTTGTATCCACCTATCACCCTCATCCATAAATTTGTGTAATCATCTCTTAAAGTTCCCTACTGATTGAGAACTAGCAGCCCGATTACTGAATTTATTCCATTCATTTATCACTCTACTTGAAAACCTATTCCTTCCTATCTCTTTTTTTATTTAAGTTTTCAAGTGTGAACCCATTATTTATTGTCTTATTCTGACTACTGACCCTGAGAATTTTGCTTACGTCATCCTTTTTTTGTATCCCGTATGCCACTTGAAGACCCATATCAGCTCCCCTACCAACCTACGTCTTTCTAAGGAATGTAAAATTCAGTAACTTCTCTCTGTTTTTATAAGAAATGCTCCTTATTCCCTGCATCATTTAAACATTCTTCTTTGTACTGATATTACAGATCTAAGTCCTTTCGGTAATAAGGGGATGAGAACTGCAAGAAACTGTCAGACCTACAAGTGGCTGTCCCTGTGTGGCACAGTTGATTGCTGGCATTAGTATGTGTGTATATCCAGGAAGAAAATCATGAGTCAGAAACTGGTGTGGCGGATAGGGAGCGAAAGAGAGCGAGGGAGGAAAGGCTCCGGGATAATAAGTATCATATTCTCCAAAACTTATGCCAGCATCTCAACTACTTTGAAAAGGGCTGTAGTTGAAGTCACGGATTTTTAAGGACTTTTTACGGTTTTTTTTTTTTTTTTTTGAGACAGATTAACGAGATTTCCACATTATAAAGAGGAAAAATATTCTAGAGAACTTGGCTAATCATCTCTATGGCCCTTGAAAGCAATCTTGGTAAAGTTTTACGGATTTCTAATGATGTTCTTACAGTTCTTGTGACAAAATAACACGATTTCTACATTATTAACAGGAGAAACACTCTTGAAAATGTGCAGTGCCAATTATATCTGTAACCTTTGAAAATGGTCGTGGTGAGACCGCAAAGCTTTTCAGAATACGAGCCTAAAGGTCAAAACTTAAGTTATTTCCTCCCCCGGCTAATGACGCTGTTGTCATAAAAGATGTCTTGGCAGAAAAGTGTCTGAGGTCAAGATTTCCGGATGAGATACCTCGGTCTTTCCTTCCTCCTAGCTCTCCCTCGCTGCAGGTTTATTCTCTCTCTCCTCTCTCTCTCTCCTCTCTCTCTCTCTCTCTCTCTCTCTCTCTCTCTCTCTCTCTCTCTCTCTCTCTCTCTCTCTCTTCTCATGACTTCTCCTCCTCCAAGTTTTGGGACAAACACGCATGTTTACAATACCCTCTTATAACTTCTGCGTCAATATTTTCGTGGGGGGAAGAAGTTTTTATTTTCGAATAGAAGGAAGAAGAAAGGGAATGAACGGGGCTGCTGTGGAATGCAATCACGCGCCACAGACTGTCTCGCGAAAGAAAGGTCGTGGTTCCAGTCACTACGGCTGCTCCTTCACGTCTTTCAAAAGTTGAGGTACTGTTTTGATGCAGCCCTGCCCTCCACCACTCAGCCAGCCAGCCAGCCAGCCTCTAACCGCCAGTCTTACCCACACCACACCACTGCAGGGCTTATAAATTTTAAATCAGATACGCGTAAGGCTGTTACATTTACGTATATTCATCATCCCCTTCTTCCTCCCCCTCCTCCTCCTTCTGTCTCTCCCACTAGTAGTTACAGTAGGATAGTTAAACAAACAGCCTAGTAAGCACTACAAAAGTTTGTTAGTGTTTTTCTTTCGTTGTATTCCTCCTCATCTTTCTCCTCCCCAACCTGCTACACGTTCTTCTCTCCGAATATTTTCTACAACACTAACTCCGCACACACTTTTCCCCTTGTATACGAGTACATCTACAAAAAAGCTCCACAACATACCGTACCTTTTTTCTCCTTAGTTATCTTCAAAAAAAAAAAAGAAAAAAAACTTTGCATACCCTCTCCTCTGTATATTTTCCACAAAACAAACCCGACAACCGTACGTATAATTTTCCCCAGGCTTCTACAACACAAACTCTAATTAGTACACGCTCGTATATCCTCACACTACAAACAGTACCGTCCCAGTAAGCCAGCGCGCCCTTGAACTGAATCCCTGGCAAGCTTTGAGACCCACGCTTCAGGTAGCCGCAAGATAGGCAAGTCCCTGGAGATCTGTGCTGTATTGAAGTGAGGGAGGGAAGGACAGGGCAGCGCTGAAAGGCTTTCCTCTCCCCAATTTAAAGAGTACATGGCTGAGGCGGGTCTGGATGTGGCTGGTCTGACTGTACTGTGCAGGGGCGTGTGTGGGTACATGGTTAGTGTGTCTGGGAGTGTGCGGAAATGAGAAACAGTGACAGAAGGTTAAGTGTACAGGAAATACAGCAAGATTAATATAGAAAAGAGGTTCAGTAAGACGATAGACTGACTGACTCACTAATTTAACTTAGTGAGTGAATGAGTAACTTTGTGAGTGGGTGAGTCACACTAACTTCTTAATCTTCATGGCTCAGGAAATAGTCGTGGAAATTACTGTGATAAGGTTTGTTTGTCAAAGTGTTCATAAACCAAGGAACACCAAGAAGACATGAAACACGAAAGAAGAAATAAAGGAGGAAGGACGAGAGGTAGTAGGAAGAAATGAAGGAAGAAGGAAGAAAGATAGAAGAAATAAATGAAGGAGGAAGGAAGAATGTTAGAAGGCAGAAATGTTCACCGTGTTCCCTTAAAACCAAATGTCCTCTAAGAAAATCAGGGACGTAAAAAGATCGTGCAACAGAAAGATGACAAAAGCAGTGCTGTCCTCGCAATGATCGGCGGTAACCCTTTCTCACAACTTGCAAGTCCCCTCGTGTTATCACCGTGTGAGGACGCGAATAAAAATATAAATAAATAAATAAATAAATAAAAATTTTAAAAAACATCATTTTTCAATCCTCCTCGTTTATATTTCCCGTTACTTTCCCTTTCCCTCACAGGCGCCATAAATCTGTGACAGGAAAACGGCAAAAAAAAAAAAAAAAAAAACACCCCACGGGAGTCAAGTTTTGCAGGCTAAAAGAGCGACGCTGTCTAGGAAGTTTTACACCAGAGCTGGAACAAGTTGGGGCAGTGACGTGCATATAGACACAAGCTGGTTCCTGCGAGCACAACATTCCTGGTGGCCAACACGGGATAAAGATGAAATACCAAGGATACTGAAATAGATCACCGTTTACTACTACTTATTTTCAAACAGAATGGCAGATGAACGGGATAGACACCTCAGTCTCTCTCTTAACACGCCCAAACCAGCCTCTCTTCTTAACACGCCTAAACCATCCCAGCCTCTCTTCTTAACACCCCGAAACCACCCCCAGCCTCTCTTCTTAATACGCCCAACCCACCCCCAGCCTCTCTGCTTAATACGCCCAAACCCTCCCAGCCTCTCTTCTTAACACGCCCAATCTAACCCAGCCTCTCGTCTTAACACGCCCAAACTACCCCAACCTCTCTTCTTAACACGCCTAACCCACCTCAGTCTCGCCTCTCCTCCAGCTTTGTCCCGCAGTCACTGATATCCAGTTTTCCTACTCCAAGCTAGAGGGCGTCACCATCCGAGCAATGACCAAGAAAAGAGTGTGAGGCGAAAGTTACTGACGATATTAGAGTGTCTCTGTCAACGGTGAAAGTTTAATACTCGAGTTGATACTTACATGTTTTCTGGTTATCTCTTTATCGAAAAAATATAATGAACTGTGTAATGACTATGCGAGAGGAGGAGGAGGAGGAGGAGGAGGAGGAGGAGGAGGAGGAGGAGGAGGAGGAGGAGGAGGAGGAGGAGGAGGAGGAGGAGGAGGAGGAGGAGGAGGAGGAAGAAGAGGGAAGAGGAGGCTTTAATTAAATTGGAGAAAAAGTAAAGTTGCCTCGCCTTTACCTGACAATAGAAACTGGAGAGAGAGAGAGAGAGAGAGAGAGAAGAGAGAGAGAGAGAGAGAGAGAGAGAGAGAGAGAGAGAGAGAGAGAGAGAGAGAGAGAGGAGAGAGAGAGAGAGAGAGAGAGAGGTGTGTGTGTGTGTGTGTGTGTGTGTGTGTGTGTGTGTGTGTGTGTGTGTGTGTGGTGTGTGTGTGTGTGTGTGTGTGTGTGTGTGTGTGTGTGTGTGTGTGTGTGTGTGTGTGTGTGTGTGTGTGTGTGTGTGTGTGTGTGTGTGTGTGTGTGTGTGTGTGTGTGTGTGTGTGTGTGTGTGTGTGTGTGTCCCCGTGTGTTCCTGCGTACGTGCGTGTTTATTAGTAGTAGTAGTAGTAGTAGTTTATTGAACACACCTTTATGTAGTCATCACACAGATTTCTGCTCATATAATCAAGGACAAAAACAATATCGTAATAGTTTTACTGCAACAAAATACTGTAGTCTATAACAATGATAGTGATAAAAAGATGAAAAATAAGAAACAGCTCGCTGTTCTGATTACAAGCCATCCTGACCGTCACTCACCGGGATGACCTGCATTCAATCACCGCTCCATGCCACGCACAAATTAAAACAAAAATAAAGAAACAAGTCCCTTCACGTGACTCTTGGCATCCATCCTATTTACACCAACGTTCTTTTCTGTAGAATATCAGCGCACAAAAAATTAAGTTGTGGTGTAAGAAGCCATCAGGCCTACACGTGGCAATCCTTGTATGAAACATGCTTACCTATTTCCATCTGTCATTCTTATCCATAAATTTAACTTCTTTTAAAGTTCCGTAATGACTCAGCACCAGCAGCCTGATTACTGAGTCTGTTTCATTCATCTACCACACCATTTGTTTTTAAATCTAACTTCATCAAGCCTGAACCCATTACTTCTTGTCGCTGTGACGAGGGAGGAGTGGGAGAATGTAGACGTATATTTGTACAGCTCCTGACTTCCTGCACTTCAGCTTTAACGCCAGACAACGTTAATTGCCCTCGTGAATTACGGAGCAGACCAACGGTAAAAATATTTCGACTGCAATTAAAGCAAAACGTGGGACAATTAGGGTAATGGAGTGGTAGTCTAGGATGGTGAATATACAAAGGAATAAACAAAAGTAAAGATTGACAGTAGCAGCATCACTAGTATGTTTATCGAGGCTGTATGTGTGACAATACCACCACTACAGATGCTATGAGGTAAAGGCATATGAGCACAGCAAGGTCAAAGGAAAGAACATCATGCAGCTTAGAGAAACGGTCATGGAGTGTGATAGGAAAGATTGAATGAGAAACATATTGTTCTGTCTTATACTATTTATTAAAAGAAAAAAAAACGTAGGAACGAAGTAAGTTTGTTGAGGGATTAAAGTGCTCCAGAGATGGAAAAAATAATAAGGGATAGTATTTTCTAGTATTTCAATGTCTTATCTCAATAACTTGTGGATTTACTGGTGTTTTCAAGACTGCTTTCTTTCATGCTTATGGTAATAATTTGACAAAAATTCTGCAACACCAGAGAGAGAGCCACACCCATTAGAGCCCGACTGATCATATCCGTAGCTGTGAAGGGAGTTAGTGTGGTGAGAGAATAAATAAATAAACAACTAAAATAAATACATATAGATAGGTAAAGAAATAAAATGCAAATAACAATAACAATAATAATAATAATAATAACAAAAATAATAATAATAATAATAATAATAATAACAATAATAATAATAATAATAATAATAATAAAACCAAGGAAACACACAAACGCCAGAAAATCTGACGACAAAAAGTTGACGACAAAACTCAAAGAAAGAAGAATTTTTTAATGTCCCGGAACAAACGAAGCATTAAACCAGGAAAACACTGCCCCAGGATAATCGACCTGGTGTGTGTGTGTGTGTGTGTGTGTGTGTGTGTGTGTGTGTGTGTGTGTGTGTGTGTGTGTGTGAGAGAGAGAGAGAGAGAGAGAGAGAGAGAGAGAGAGAGAGAGAGAGAGAGAGAGAGAGAGAGAGAGAGAGAGAGAGAGAGAGAGAGAGAGAGAGAGAGAGAGAGAGAGAGAGAGAGAGAGAGATTAACCACAAAGTACAAATAAAATATAATATGTAGAGGCAAACAACTCAGATACAGTAAAACAATCCTGATATTCAAGTACGTATGATAATCGTGGTCTAGTGTTTTGTAAATGCACCAGTGCCCATTTAAGAAGACCACTGCACAGCTAAACACACACACACACACACACACACACACACACATACACACACAGGGAGATAATACACACCACAATGGTAAGATAAAATAAATCATTGCACCACACATAAATAAAGAACATTAAAAACTATTCATCTGTAAAAAAAAAAAAAACAGCCCCACAACACACACACACACACACACACACACACACACACACGAGTCTTATACGAGTCTTATATAACATTCCTTCGACTATCATCATACCTTGATATAATAAAGAAGCAAACTTTTCCTTTCTTTCCTTTTTTTTTTTTTTTGCCGTTAATTAGATGAAGACGCCCGGAAGACACTATACCTGTGATTGTCTTCCCTAACACGGTAGAACACAACTGATCACGACTGACATAGAGCTTTCACGGCATCTTATTTACACCTATTTATCGAAAGAAAGACCAGATAATTATCCGCTCAGGTACTCAAAAGAAGAAGCCATGAAGGCAACAAACTTCACTGTCTTACCCAACACTGCCAGGAACACGCTGTTAGATGAATGACACAAGTCTTCAGGTAGCCTTACTCTTCAAAGACTTATTTAGCGAGAGATCAGATGCCCGCTCAGATTCTCAAAGGAAGGACCAGGAAGACTGCAAACCTCACTGTCTTACCCAACACTGCCAGAAACATGATACAAAATGACTGACACAAGAGTTTTCAGAACGTCTTACTTTCCAAAGACTCGTTTAGCGAGAGAGATCAGATGCCCGCTCAGGTTCTCGAAGAATGGACGGAAAACTCGGTTGGCTGCGCGTCATTCAAGCGGTATCAACCTGGGGGCCGCGACCAGCTGACGGAGGCAATAAGACTGGAGGAGGAGTGGCAAGCCTTCAATGCCAAGCTTCCCAGATTCCACTCATATCATAACACAATCAGTCAGACACACGTCCCGCATCATCTCCACGCGAGTTGTCGTCTTCTACGTCTTAGTTGGGACATGCACGTGTCAAATATAAAAAGAAGAAGAAAAATGGGAGGAGAGGAGGAGGAGGAGCTGAAAGATCATCTAAGCTTGGCCGCTCTGTCATTCGAGAGGCGAGAAGTTTAACAGACGTCTGGACAACTCAACGCTGCACTGTAATTTCAAGAAGAGTCAGTCGAGAAAAGTATGTCACTTCTATCATTACCATACGCCACCATTGACATACGACAACACACACCACACAACACGCGGACAAACTACCGGTTAAGAGCCTCTCCTTATAAACCGGCCTCACTGTGGAAAACCCTACATCACTATTCTGTCCACCTCTCTAACGCACAAGTTAACCAGTATTCTTGATCTTTCATCCCTTTCACTGGTAAACTCTGGAGCCCCTGCCTGCTTCTGTATATACCCACTTCCTGTGACTTAAACTCTTTCAAGAGGGAGGTTTCAAGACACTTATCTTCCAATTTCGGATAATCAATCCTTTTGGCATTCTCCTTAGGGGCTGGCACGTAAGTGGACCTTTTTGTTTTCTTCCTTTTTTTTTTTTGTCCTTGGCCAGTGTCAAAAAGCCAAAAAACAGCTGGCAGGGAGAGAGAAAGTAGGAGCTGGGAGGCAAGAGTGAATGGGTGAGGAGAGTGAGAAGAATGACGAAGAAGTGCGGAAAGGTTTTAAAATGTTGAGAAGTGGCGGTGGCGAAGAGGCAGGCACCCCTTATAATGTTGACTCTCGCCTCATGAAGGGAGAAATAGAGGCGCCAGGGAGGGCAATAACGCGCTGAAGGAGACGGGACGGAGGGACAGGGAGGGAAGGCGGGAAAATAAGGCGGCTTTGAGGTCACGAGAGAAGGCGAGGCTGGGTGTGGAAAACAGAGGAGAGGGATGGAGGAAAACAAGTTAGTAGTGGTGGTGGTGGTAGTAGAGGAGGAGGAGGAGGAGAAGGAGGAGGAGGAGGAGGAATAACAAGAATGAGTAAGAAGAAACAGAATAGGAGCAAGAACAAGAATAACAAGAGGAAAAACAATATCTACAACAAGCACAAGTACAACAGGAACGACAACAAGAACAAGAAGAACAACAACAAAAGTAAGACCATGATGAAGAAAATAATTATGATAATGACGATTGAGAGAAAACGAAGAAAAGCAACAAAAAAAAAACAACAATAATGACAAACACACACACACACACACACACACACACACACACACACACACACACACACACACACACACACACACACACACACACACACACACTACCACCACCACCACCCTTGACCTGTAGTACGAAGGCTGAGAAAAGAAAGAGAACCACACAAACAATTGGGAAGCATTTGCAGTACACGAGTAAACTATAATATATACACGGTTCCCCATATACCGAACCATTAGCTGTCTCTTGTTGCCGTGTTCGAGAGAGAGAGAGAGAGAGAGAGAGAGAGAGAGAGAGAGAGAGAGAGAGAGAGAGAGAGAGAGAGAGAGAGAGAGAGAGAGAGAGAGAGAGAGAGAGAGAGAGAGAGAGAGAGAGAGAGAGAGAGAGAGAGAGAGAGAGAGAGAGAGAGAGAGAGATCGCGGCCAGCACCCTCACACACACAAACACGTGGATTGTTGAGGTTGTGAACAGCGTTGGTTTTGCGGAGAAGCAAAACATTTGAAGGCAGGAATGTTACGGAGTTTAATTAAGAAAGTTGGAGGAGATTCGAGTGTTTGGTTGCCTTGGTGATGCTGAGCTGGGAAACGTTGTGGCCGCACGCTGGCTGGCGATTCCTGGGAAAAGTTTTTGAACACACATAACAGCGTAATTTGTGACTATAAATACTTGTTTGTTGAATGTTTCCATTGTGGCTTGAAGAGCTTGTTGCTTTATACATAGAGAAGACTGTAACTGCCATTTAAATAGCTTGTTGCTGTGTCTGTACAAAGTTACTGAACACACACCGTAACTCGTGACTACAATACGTTTATTGAATGTTTATATTGTAGTTTGAAAAGAGAAAAGACTTGAATTATTACAGGTTTTCAGTGTGGTTTCAATGAACACCTTGTTGTTAGTCAATGAACACACAAAACAACGTAGCCTGTGTTTGAATAGCTTGTTGTTTTATCTGTACAGTCACTGAGCACTCACGTAACAGCGTAACGTGACAATAAATACGAGTACTTGCTTACTGCATGTTTCTAGTGTGGGTTTCTAGAGCTAGCTGTTTGGCCTAGAGAGAGAGAGAGAGAGAGAGAGAGAGAGAGAGAGAGAGAGAGAGAGAGAGAGAGAGAGAGAGAGAGAGAGAGAGAGAGAGAGAGAGAGAGAGAGAGAGAGAGAAAAAAAAAAAAACTTCATCAAGGTAGAACCCCATTACTTCTTGTCCTACCTGATTACTGACCCTGAGAATTTTGCTTATGTCACCCTTGTCATATCCTCTACACCAATTAAGATCCAGCATTCACTTCCATATATTGCTGTGGGCATAACTACTGTTAGTACTATTTGTACTTTGAGTTTCATTACAGACTCTTGCTATTTCAAACCTCCATAGTCTTCCCTTATTTCTTGGTCCTACTGCAATGCTTTCCTTTAATGCCAACTTTGTGTCACCAGCCCGCGGTAACTCTATAGCAAATAAGAACATTAGAATATAAGGGAAACTATAAGAAGCCGTCAGACCTACACGTGGCATGGTATTAAGTACTTGAACCTATCCTGATGAGGGGATACTAACTCTTCCTTCTGCATAAAACCGAAGTCCAGAACGTATGAGTCAGCCCGTGTGATGTGTCAATGCTGATACTGTGTAGGCAGGACGAGGCTTTGAATGTTGATTATGTGCTGGAAATTACTTGTTTGGTGTTCCTGATGAGCAGAACCTTGCACTTTATGAGACGGAGAGGAGGAGGAGGAGGAGGAAGGATAATGGGAGTTGGAGGAGATGATTAAACCAAGAGCAGCAACGAAAAATAACTATGATGGAGGAAAGAGGAAGGAAAATTGGAAACGGGGGGAAAAACATGTGATTGAAGGAAAGGAAAACCCGCCTGAAGGAGAAACAGGAATTGTGAGGAAGGAAATGATGGAGGAGAATCCAAGTTTGTTGCACCGCGGTAAGTCTCTCTTGTTGTATCGTTGCCTGCGTGTTTGTCGGCCAGTGTTCATTTTGTTACTTATTTACCGATTTTTCTTTTTTTGGTTTTGATTTCTTTAATTTGTTTGTGTTTTTTGTTTGTTTATTTGTACATGTATTTATCTATGTATTTATTTATTTATCTGCCTACCTACGTATCTATCTGTCTATCTATCTATACTTATCAATATCTACTATATCTACTTGCGTACCCATCTACCTACCTTCCTATTACCTATTACATATATTTTAATTTCAATAGCAGAGTTATGTATCCACCGAGCTTTGTCTGCTGCTAAGGGTTTCCGGTGCAGCGTTCTATCGTTTTTCGCAAATAAAATCTCAACAGGGCGTCGAATAAGGGTGTTTTTTTTTTTTTTTGGCAGTTTATGTTTGAGACCTCGACCTAACTGGCAAACTGGTGTCGTATACGGACCTATATCTCGTATACTAGTAATTGTCTGTATCTGGAGGCGTGGTTCAGCGACGACGCAAAAAAGAGTAATGCATCGAGATTAGACGAACTATCTAAAGAATCTCAACTAAATAAATTTGCTATATTTCCCGTCACTAACAACAACATGCCGCACAACATCCCAACAAGCTCAAGGTATTCCACGCCGCCATGACGTCCTGTGTAGCACGGCGACTGGCTCACGCACCCACCAAGAAGCTAACTGTGCAATATAAG
Organism: Scylla paramamosain; assembly: GCF_035594125.1. Classification (NCBI taxonomy): domain Eukaryota; kingdom Metazoa; phylum Arthropoda; class Malacostraca; order Decapoda; family Portunidae; genus Scylla; species Scylla paramamosain. The sequence goes on along the minus strand of NC_087163.1, from coordinate 140,611 downwards.
AGAGCGGTGAAATGCTTGCTAGGAGTCAGGAAATATACAGGTCCGGAGCTGTGCCTGGTAGAAGCCGGAATCCTACACATGCAGGATATAATTACGAGGAAGAGACGTAATTTTTTTTTAATCCAAACAGCACCAAGTGATGAAGACGAGCCTTTGCACCTGGTATATGTAATGTGTAAAACAGCGAATACCCCAGACCATAGATTTCCTTCACAGTCACTGCAGCGTGATTATAATGTTACACTACACGAAACCATTAGGGATAAGCCTCTAATAAAGATTTGAGGGGCCGTGTTCTACCGTTGTGTGTGTGTGTGTGTGTGTGTGTGTGTGTGAGGCAAAAAGACAGAACTGCTGGTTGGATGGGTGATTACTCTTAGGTCATGGTTAAACGTCACATCAACGTCACGAAAGAATGAGTGGACGGGGTATCTATCATGACGACACCTAGTCTCGCTACCAGTGCCTGTAAATCTGAGCAAAGTTTATCCTAAATTTACTCTTATTAGTGCTTTCATTATCCACATATGACACCAAGACATATTTTTGCATCAGAAGAAGAAAAGAAAGAAGAAAGAAGAAGAAGAAGAAGAAGAAATGATGATAATGAT
>NC_087163.1:112500-135000 GCF_035594125.1 Scylla paramamosain | reverse complement strand
TACTCACACGCCTCCACGGTCTGGGAACTAGTGGGCTGCTACACGTATACTCACACGCCTCCACGGTCTGGGAACTAGTGGGCTGCTGCTACACGTATACTCACACGCCTCCACGGTCTGGGAACTAGTGGGCTGCTCGTAACACTCACCTGAAACAAGAAGGAACACACTTCATTAATACACTTGATAAGACTGAGTTAAACGTATTGCGCCACGCTGCCAAACACTCTGGTCATCTGCCGCACGTGTCTCGTCCATTTTCCTCCTTCCATCGCTCTCGTTAATACAAGGACGGAATAGCAAGGACAGTGGAAGGAGGAGGAAAGACTGGACACTTGCTGCAAATGAGAGAGAGAGAGAGAGAGAGAGAGAGAGAGAGAGAGAGAGAGAGAGAGAGAGAGAGAGAGAGAGAGAGAGAGAGAGAGAGAGAGAGAGAGAGAGAGAGAGAGAGAGTTGAATTCCATGGTTGCCAACGTCTAAGCTTTAATGTCATAGTTTGCAATATATATATATATATATATATATATATATATATATATATATATATATATATATATATATATATATATATATATATATATATATGCATCTTATAGAATACTAGAAATCACATTTTCGTGTGGTCACTCACATTATTTGTAATATGCAATCCGCAAGGCACTTCATGAAGGAAAAGGCAAGGCAAAATAAGGTAAGGTAAGGTTTAAGATAAGTTAGGGTTAGATAAGGGGTTTAAGATAAGTTAGAATAGGGTAAGGTGAGGTATGTACAAGGCAAGGCAAGGCAAGGCAAGGCAAGGTAGGTACAAGGTAAGGTAAGGTAGGTAAGATATGGAAAGACATGCATGAATCTAAAAACAGGAGCACTAGGTATGTACTTGTTTCTTCTTACTCATTCCGCGAGTACAAAAGCTGCATTCTTCTTCGGTGAGATATACGTTGTTCTACACCTCACCACACCGCGACACTTAACAGAGTAAATCTATGCCACTTTAGTCATTCCAAGCATTAGCCGAGTGAAAACATTATTTCGATACCAGCAAGTCTTCCTCTGCTATGGCTCTCAGGAAAGCAAACACTCAATGTTACCTAAGAGGAAATCAGATTATCGGTCGTGGTGAGGCTGCGCAAGAGTGGACACGCGTCTTCCTTCACCAGAACACAGCTTTTGACCAGCGACAAACTTTCTGGGTCTGTCACTCACCACACTGTATTAACAGCACATATAATCACGTAAGTACCTCAACTGTACAATGTCTGAGATCAATATTAATGAGTTCCCATTAATAGAAACCCCATAAGAAAGCAAAAAAGTCACATTACTTCAATACCAGCCAGTCTTCCTGAGCTTTGCGGCTCACGAAGGCAAGTACTTACAGCTACATGAGAGGAAATAAGATTATGCGTCGTGATGAGGGCCAGGCAGGAGTGGACACCCCCTCCCTCCACCAGTACACTTAGAACACGTGCCTCACTTCGTCACTAATAACACCACTTCGAGCTCATATGAAAGCACAGTTTAACTATTCTATAGCTGTGCAACGTTTAAGATCAGCGTTAATGAGTTCCGGGTTAATGAGTTCCGGGTTATAGAAACTCAAAAGAACGAAAGAAAAACACATTTCATAATCAGTGCCTTGATATCTACGTCTCTGCCACTAACTACATCACTTTAAGAACACACAAAAGAGTCCCGGGTTATGGAGCGCTTAAGAACATACGCAAACAAGGCTGGTACTACTTCACCACTTCGTATATTTGTCACTAATCGCACCCCGACTGCACATATAAAACCACACAGTAACTATTATAACTGCACAGTGTCCGAGATCAATGTAAAGACGTTCTGGGTTATAGAACGCTTAAGAACGTACGAAAATCAGGACACAATGCAGGTTTCTCAACACAACGGCACACCCTGCTACTCCCGCCGCCTGCCGCCGCTGAGTGGCTGACGACCTTCAGTTGATTCTGTGGCCCGTATTCCGAAACGCTTCGCTCTCACCACGACTGTTTTCAAAAGCCACAGAAATTATTAGCCGGGTTCTCAAGTGTTTCTCCTGTCAATAATGTAGAAATCTTATTAATCTATCTGTGGAACTGTGTAAGAATCTGTGTAGCTTCAAGTAGAGCCTTTTGAACGTAGTCGAGGTGCGGAGCAGAAGTGTTTCATAATATGGTTTAGTCTTGCCACGTCACCGGCCTACACTTGCCATCTGATCTTCCCTGTATTTTTGTGTATAACATTCCGAAAGCAAATTACAACCGGAACGTGTTGTAATAATGTGAGGAAAGAACTGTTATGAAGAAATCTCTTTAGAATCTGTTTCAGTTCATGAACCAACAAGTGGTTTACAAATAAAGCTTCTCGCCACGGAAACGGAGGCAGGGCTGGTGGTGGTGGTGGTGGTGTATGTCGCCCACTCATCGGCCATTATCTAGCCATCAGTGTCTTTCTTTCCTTTCATCAGCCTATAATGAGTACACTGCAGGGCGATGCCTGGGTAGGGCTTAGCAGTAAACAGTTCGCTAGCCTGGCTCAGGGCATCTTGGTGGGGGATGCTGCTCGTTTGGCCGTTTGCCTGGAGTCAGGAGTTGGCGCCATGCACGAGTCACCTCCAGTTGTTTCTGTCCCTTGCATCTTTCTTCACCATATAATGTAATACACGAAATCCACTTGATCCTGGTCATTCTGTTAACTAATACTGCCAACCTCGCCACACCAGTAATGTTTCGGCAAGCCACGATCTGGGCGTCTCAGATGGGCTTGGCTGGCTGGCTACGCAGTACGCGGAGAGCGAGTGTTAAAGGCAGTCATCCACCGCGTTAGGCTTAACTTAGAAGTGCCCTTAACTGTTTGTTGTGAGGCAATTAAGCGGCTGTTACGTGGCATCTGTGAGGCTGTTATGGGGCAATCAGGAGACTGCACGTGCCTGTTAGGAGAGAGTGAATGCTGGGCTGATGAAAGGATGGTTTCTATCCCTTACAAAAGTAAATAAATGAATAATTAAATAAGTAAAATTGAGCTAGTTAAAGGAAGATTCCTATCCTTTACAGAAATAAAATAAAAAAATAAGAGTGGTCTGGTTAAAGAGTCTCCGGAAGTAAATAAATTTATAAGGTTAAGATAGTTGAGAGAAGGTTCCAGCCATTTACATAAATAAATAAATAAATGAGAGAGAGAGAGAGAGAGAGAGAGAGAGAGAGAGAGAGAGAGAGAGAGAGAGAGAGAGAGAGAGAGAGAGAGAGAGAGAGAGAGAGAGAGAGAGAGAGAGAGAGAGAGAGAGGGCGTTTTATCTTAAAATTGACGTGATGTGGGTTACCAAAATTTGTTTATTTCTATTTATTTATTTATTTATTTATCTAACTATTTTCTATTTATTTTACTTTTGTTTGTTTACCTCTATATTTTATTTATGTATATTACTTCCATTTATTTCCATCTATTTTGTTTTATTTGTGTGTGTGTGTGTGTGTGTGTGTGTGTGTGTGTGTGTGTGTGTGTGTGTGTGTGTGTGTGTGTGTGTGTGTGTGTGTGTGTGTGTGTGTGTGTGTGTGTGTGCTCATTGGTAAAATATAATCAATTTCAGGCTTCAATCTTCTATATTATTCTAACTTAACCTTACATGCAACCTTTTATCTTATCCATCTTTTATCTTTATGAATTTTGTCTTTATCAGCCTTCCAATATCCCATCTCAGTTTTTCATTTTTTTTTTTTTTTATCTTTTCCTATCCCAATCTTTCCACGGCTGGCAGGAATGGGTGAGTGTCGAGGCTGTTCTAAATTTTCACGCGGCGCGAGCAACAACACTACCAGTAATGACAGCATCAGGCAAACGCAGTGCGGGGAGCAATTTCATATCTCCATTAGTGGTACGGCATTGCGTATCGGTGGCAGTAATGGTGGTAGGCAGCAGTAGCGTGAGTGGTGGTGGTGGTGGTGCTGGTGGTGGTGGTGGAGGTAAAGGTATTACATAGTAGTAGTAGTAGTAGTAGTAGTAGTAGTAGTAGTAGTAGTAGTAGTAGTAGTAGTAGTGGTTGTTGTTGTTGTTGTTGTTGTTGTTGTTGTTGTTGTTGTTGTTGTTGTTGTTGTTGTTGTTGTTGTTGTTGTTGTTGTTGTTGTTGTTGTTACTGCTGCTGCTGCTGCTGCTGCTGCTGCTGCACATGTTGTTGTTTTTGTTGTTTTTATGTTGTTGTTCTTGTCACCGTTGTTGGTCTTCTTCTTGTCACTGTTACTGTTATCATTTTCATGTCTTTTTTTCTGCAAGTAATAATAAATAGCAGAAAAAAAATATCATGAAAACCCGACTGATGATCTCCGCGGCCTTTTTAAAGCACTCACAAGATCCCAGTGCGTTTCAAAACATGGGCATACAAATGAAAGCAAGTCCAGTTCAATAAAACGGCAAGAATACTAAAGGCCTTGCTATTCCCTGCTCTTAAAACACTCACAAGACCCCAATACGTTTCAGCAATGGCCACTGTACTAAAGACACTGCAATTCAATCAGACGGTAAGTGTTAAAGGCCTTGCTACGCCCCGCCGGCCATTTATTCCACGAACACACCTGAGGCCGCGGGTCACTGAGGCCACCTCGGTAAAGGTGACCCAACATACTGCCTCTGGTGGGGGTGTTACGGACGGAGATTGTGTGGCAGGGTAAGTAATGACAGGGTGGTAGTGGTGGTGGTGGTGATTTTTATTGTTGGTATTATGTAGAAGTAGTAGTAGTAGTAGTAGTAGTAGTAGTAGTAGTAGTAGTAGTAGTAGTAGTAGTAGTAGTAGTAGTAGTAGTAGTAGTAGTAGTAGTAGTAGTGATAATATTGGTCGTAGTGACAACAACAGAGGCAGTATTTGTGTATATACAAACAAGTAAGTAGCACGTAGCTAGGCGGCGGTCAACACTGTGCAATAAATAATTGAATGGACTTATGAATACATTTAAAACGTGAGTGCTGGGATGAACATGTACAATAATTCATCGCCTTCCTGGAAAATAAAAAAAAAAAACTCATTTACGGGATGTTTTTTGCTAAATCCAATATTTCATTAGTAAAAATTAGACTTGTAAATACTCGAGAACATATGCGCTTCTAGTTTCCACAATAGATAATACATATACCAATATTTATGTTTGTGCAAAAATAACGCTTTGGACCATCACATCTGACAACAAAGCAATGTGACATCTAAGTAAATAAGTGTAGAGAGAGAGAGAGAGAGAGAGAGAGAGAGAGAGAGAGAGAGAGAGAGAGAGAGAGAGAGAGAGAGAGAGAGAGAGAGAGAGAGAGAGAGAGAGAGAGAGAGAGAGAGAGAGAGAGAGAGAGAGAGAGAGAGAGAGAGAGAGAGAGAGAGAGAGAGAGAGAGAGAGAGAGAGAGAGAGAGAGAGAGAGAGAGAGAGAGAGAGAGAGAGAGAGAGAGAGAGAGAGAGAGAGAGAGAGAGAGAGAGAGAGAGAGAGAGAGAGAGAGAGAGAGAGAGAGAGAGAGAGAGAGAGAGAGAGAGAAATAAACGAATAATAAAAATAGTCAAAATATTCAACGGATAAAAAAATATATGGTAGAAATTTAAAAACAAAATCTATTCTCTCTCTCTCTCTCTCTCTCTCTCTCTCTCTCTCTCTCTCTCTCTCTCTCTCTCTCTCTCTCTCTCTCTCTCTCTCTCTCTCTCTCTCTCTCTCTCTCTCTCTAAGCTCTTACAAAGTGGCCCTGTTCCCTTCAGCCTTGCATAACCACAGCCATTGATCCTTTAAGACACTGCACAGCCCCCTCAGCTAACACACAGCCCTTACAGGTAATACAATGGAATACAGCGGCAGTGTTATAAGCAACCTAGCCAACGTTTATTCTTGCATCGTTTGTTACAAAATAATGTGAAGTACGTTTGAAGACATTGATTGGAACCTGTTAAGAGTATACTTGTTTGTAAGGTCTCATTTTCAATATACACTTTTGATTTTTAATGTGTGTACACTTTTCTGACACTAATTTCACTACACAAGTGCACGGTGTTTACACTTTCAGAATTTTTTCTCATCGTCTCTTTAATGTATGTGTACAAGGACATGCCAAAAATATGTACCTTACGAGATACAAAGTGTATTATTATTATTATTATTATTATTATTATTATTATTATTATTATTATTATTATTATTATTATATCATTTATTTGGATCACTAAGTATCTTGTATGCATTAGCTGTACCATTATATAAATCTGTATTATTTTGGTCAATAAAACTAACCATGTATTTGTACCGTTATAAATACATCTATATCATTTCGCTCAACGAAACTGACTTGTATTTACTGTACTGTAACATAAGTAATTACTGTGCTGTCCTGAAAACCTGCATTACTTTCATTAACAAAACCAACATATTCATTTATTGTACTGTTATCCAAAGCAGTACAATTTCCACAATAAAACTAACTAACCTCTTTCATTCCCTTACAAAATACCTCACTTCCTTCTTGGAAAAACTCATCTTATCACACTTTCCCCTTCTTCCTCCTCTTCCTCCTCCCTCCTCTTTTCCCTTAGTCCTTCTTCTCGTCCACACTTTCCCCCTCCTCCTCCTCCTTCCCCTCCTCCCTCACACTTTCCCCTCCCCCTCCCCCTCCTCATAGTTCTCGTCCATCAAGGGGAGAGAGGCGCCCGTCAGTCCTTCCCTCGCGCTATTTATATCCTAGGTCGTGTTTGCCGAGCCGGGAGTCATAATAGAACCCAGGGTAATTCACGGCAGACTAATTAACCATCTAAGGCTGAAGGAACGAGGCTGTGATAGAGAGACGCAGGGAAGAAGGAAGGCAGGAGGGAAGGAGGGTGGAAAGTAGAAAGATTGGAAGCGAGAGAGAGAGAGAGAGAGAGAGAGAGAGAGAGAGAGAGAGAGAGAGAGAGAGAGAGAGAGAGAGAGAGAGAGAGAGAGAGAGAGAGAGAGAGAGAGAGAGAGAGAGAGAGAGAGAGAGACCGGAGTAAAAATGAGAGAATTTGAGAGGGAGTGGCAATAAGAATGAAGAGGAGGAGGAGGAGGAGGAAAAGAGGAAGAGGAAGAGGAAGAAGAGGAGGAGGAAGAAGAAGAAGAAGAGGAAGAGGAAGAGGAGGAGGAGGAGGAGGAAGAGGAGGAGGAGGAGGAGTTAAAGAAGATGGGAACGAAAAAAATGTGAGGAGGAGGAGGGGGAGGAGGAGGAGGAAGACGGGAAGAAGACAAAATAAAGAACAGCAGAGGAGAGAGAGTTGTTTTGAAGGACAAGAGACAGGAATAAATCAGGGAAGCAAGGCAACGAGACAAGAAAGAACGCAGAGAACAGAGAGAGAGAGAGAGAGAGAGAGAGAGAGAGAGAGAGAGAGAGAGAGAGAGAGAGAGAGAGAGAGAGAATAAGGAAATTGTCTCCCAGAAAAATAAGAAAAAAATGAAAACACTAAAAAATTTAACTCGCTCAAATTTCCACAACTAACTTGCATGCAAAGTTCCTGTCTTTCTCTTTTTCTTCTTTTCCTTCTTCTTCTTCTTCTTCTTCTTCTTCTTCTTCTCCTCCTTCTTCTTCTTCTTCTTCTACTTCCTCCTCCTCCTCCTCCTCCTCCTCCTCCTCCTCCCAGGCGACGGAAGACAAGCCCTTCATTTCCTCTTCAGTTAAGTTTGAAAAAGCAAAGTGCATTTACATTCTCTCTCTCTCTCTCTCTCTCTCTCTCTCTCTCTCTCTCTCTCTCTCTCTCTCTCTCTCTCTCTCTCTCTCTCTCTCTCTCTCTGTATATCCCTTCCTCTTTCCTTTCTCTTCCATTTCCTCTCTCTCCCCTGATTCCTCTTCCTCCTTCTCCTCCTCCCCAACAAGTTCTCTTCCTGCACGAATAATTATACATGCAGTTACTACTCCTACATACTAAAATAACCTAAGACAACTCTTCCACTTTACAGACAGCGATATATTCGTAGTAAATGTATCCAAACTGTCATATTCGTAGTAAATGTATCCAAACTGTCTGTATTTATTTTTAGATATGTGGTGAATAACAGTATCTCCTTTCATGCCTTCCTGAGAAAATTCCGTCAGTTTTCCCATAATATGGGTTACTTTTCTAACACTTTCCATGTCAGGGAGTGTTGGGTGGGGAGGAGCCTTCTGCTCTACTGTCCTGTCTCTCCGCCCTGTAGCTAGGTAGAAAGTAGTTATCAAACAGCCTTGCAAGAACCTTAATGTTTGTTGTTGTTTGACTTTCTTGTGTAATCCTTTGAAATCCTCCCTTTCCTGATTCCTCCTCCTCTTGCTCCTCCTCCTTTTCCTCCTCCTCCTCCTCTTTCTACTTCTCCTCCTCCTTCTCCTCCTCCTCCTCCACTTCTTCTCCCTGCTATTTTTCACTCAATACCTTCTTTCATTACTTTCTTTACTCAACCGCCTCGTCCTTCATCTAACTTTTTTTCTTTCTTTCTTTTTCTTCCTCCTCCTCCTCCTCCTCCTCCCACATCCCAAACAGCCATGCAAGAATCTAAAGGTCTATTAATGTTTGCCTGTCCTTTGTAATCCTTTCTAAGCCTCTCTAATCCTCCTCCTTTCTTTCTTCTTGCTACTTTTTTTCTCATTATTTTCTCTGGCCACTTAAAATTCTTCCCCCTTGTATTTTTCCTCCTCCTACTCCCACTCCCCCTACTAACCTTAGTCCTCGTAATTCTCCTCTTCTTTTTACTCTTCCTTTCTCCTCATCTTCCTTTCCACACGCCTTCTTTTTAACTCTGTCTCTCAGTACTATTACTACATTACATCGTGCTAAGGAGCCTCATCAGATTGCCAGCCTCAATAATAATGTTTGCTGCACCTCCTATATTTGTTTTGTCTTCATGTTTTATTGTTCCTCACTTCCAGCTAGTCAACATATCCGCCATTGTAGTATGATGTGTCTTTTCTGCTCTCACCGCACGACACAGTCTTCCCTCTCTCCCAAGACCTCGTGCCTCACTGTTTCCTGCGCAGGAGCCCTCCCACTGAACCTCTTCTCGTATTACCTTCGTTCCCTAGCGTTCGTCATCCCTCACTGCCGTATGCACGAACCATTGCCTTTCTTCATTACGCCTCTCCGTCTTCTCTTCCACCAAGACCTCGTGCTCTTCACCCCTCGTCCTTTGCTTCACTCTCCTCCCACGCAAGAGTCGCCCTCCCTGTCCTTGAGAACGCACTGACTTGCTACATTAATCTACGGATCTCAGTCTCTCTCCCTCCCTCCCTCGGTCGCCGCTACCTCACCCTCTTCCTCCCTCTCTCCCTTCCTTCCTTCCTTCCTCCCATCTCATTGATGTAAACTTTAAAATGGTCAACTTTTTATTTGCCTATTTTATTAACATTTCATTATTTTATGCAGCATTAAGAAAAAAATTAGGATTAGTTAAATTTTACACTGCGTTCATTAGTATAATTCTCTCTCTCCCTCTCTCTCTCTCTCTCTCTCTCTCTCTCTCTCTCTCTCTCTCTCTCTCTGGCAGATATGAGCAGCCAATTACTGCCTGGCCTCGCTCCCTGACGGCCCGGCACGCTCGCCCTGCAGATGAAGGCTGGGCATCCCTTCCTCCCCCCATCCTCTATCTCCACCACTTCACCTCTCCGCTCCCCGCTTCCCCGCCTCCCCGACTCTCCCTCTCCTTCCCTCTCCCTCCTTCGCCTCCCCGTCTCTCCCCGCTCCTTTCCTCTCCGCTCCTCCCCTCCCTGCCTCCTCTCACCTCCCCACTTCACTCCTCGCCTCCTCGTTCCCCTGGCGCTGCTCACTGCTTACCAAGAATCTCACGACGCCCTGGAAGCTGCAGTGATCCGCCCGCCGTGTGTGTGTGTGTGTGTGTGTGTGTGTGTGTGTGTGTGTGTGTGTGTGTGTGTGTGTGTGTGTGTGTGTGTGTGTGTGTGTGTGTGTGTGTGTGTGTGTGTGTATTTCAGTTTTGACTATGTCATGTTGTGTTGATTGGCACTTCTAGTTTCGTTCTTACTAATAGATGGAGAGTTGTTCGTTCTCTTAATATTAATTTTACGCAGTTACTGTTTTATTTAGACAAAATGTGTTAGTTCTGATTCAGTTTTTTATTCATCGTTTATTGTTAGTCATCATTGAATTGTAAAAAAAAAAAAAGTTACTATATTTTGTTAATAAACTACTGCTGCTGCTGCTACTACTACTACTACTACTACTACTACTACTACTACTACTACTACTAGTAGTAGTACTACTACTACTACAAATAATGATAATAATAATAATAATAATAATAATAATAATAATAACAATAATAATAATAATAATAATAATAATAATAATAATAATAATAATAATAATAATGCGTGTGTGTGTGTGTGTGTGTGTGTGTACACCAGGCAGGCACTGGAGGCGTGTGTCGTACCTTCCTCTGAACTTGCACTGCACGGTTAGGGGACTGGCAACTTCAGTGGGCCTTTTTTCCAGCCTTTGCCACTGGCGAAAGCTTCGCTCTCTTAAAAATGAAAGAGAGGAAAAGAACCTGCAATCCTTTCGCCCACGCCCGCCCATTACCAACAAGACTTTACCTCCTCACAAGGACAAGGATTCACCTCCTCCTCCTCCTCCTCCTCCTCCTCCTCCTCCTCCTCCTCCTCCTCCTCCTCCTCCTCCTCCTTCCTCCTCCTCCTCCTCCTCAGCCTCCTCCTCTTCTCCTTTTAATGTGCCCCCACACCTGAACAACAGCCGCACCATGGGTGCCTACACGTGCCCTCTCTAAGCCTGTCCACGTCTCATATGCGCAGTAAACTCATGCCTTTATTGATGGCACTTTTCATTTCCATCAATGAGATCGCCTCATCCGCCTAGCATCCTCACCATCGCATCTTTTTCAAGTTTATTTCCTGTTACATTGACGTATTTCCTTACATTTCCATGGGGCAGATTTACTACCGACTTATCAGGAGGCGAGTTGCAGGTAGTGGAACTGAAGATATTGCGCATTTCATGTGAAGAAGGAGAGGGACGTGCTTAGAACCGGATATATCAGAGGAACGGCACTTGAACGAGTCAGGAGAGGAAGAATATTTGGGTACATAAGGACACGAAAATGCTGCGGAGGAAGCTGATAGAGAGAAAACGAGGGCCAAGGAGGCACGCATGGAGAGGAAAGATATAGATCATGATAGAGAGGATGCTGAGGATTGAGCTGCCAGAGAGGAGAGGAAGGCCAAGAAGATTCATGAATGCTACTGTGGAGAATATACATCAGATACAACACATGTACGTCGATTGGGGCGTCAACGCTTGAGAGGCGAGAAAGTAGAAGTAACAGTAATCTTATGAAAACTTGATTACTTCATCAAGAACTCTATCGTGCGTCGCTTCACACACGATCTTCTCTGCAAGATTAAGAACGTTAACATAACAACGCTGCCGTAACACCATTCTCATAACAACACAACAAAACACTCTATTTCTTACATTGACCTCAAGTCTGAAAAAAAATGAAGATTTTTTTAGCATCTTCAAAATATTTCTCGACACTCAGGTGGGAACTGTCCCTTAATTTTTACTGAATCACGGCAAAGAATCTGAAATTAAAGTTTTATATGCCATTCATCACCAAAGCAGCCTCTTTAAAGATGAGCTCTGTGGCAGTGAATTATTTCTTCCCTTCTTTCTTAATTCCTTCCCCAGACGCTGCGTGGCTGTCTGACTGAAACTTTCTGCAGCGCACCTCCATTACTTTCCAAAGGCTCTACTTTGAAGTTACATGGGTTTTTTAAGTGTGTTTCTAAATTATTAACAGGAAAAATACTCTTGAGAACCCGGCTAATAATCTCTGTGGCCTTTGAAAGTAGTCATGGTGAGAGAGCAAAGCGCTTCTGAATACAGGCACTACACACACCACGGCCTTAGGGAATAAAGGACACGACATTCACCGCACACTGCAAGAAGGGACGAGTTAGGCGACATTGGCTTGCTTCGGAGACTTGAGAAAGCAAAACCCTTATATTGCAGCAACTCCCCTTTCATACCAATGTACACTTGCAATCCACTGTTTCTACCCTACCCAAGACGAGACGGAAGTTCAGAAGTGATCCTGTCCAGTAATAGTTTAATACATTTTCAGGTTGCAATCTTCAGGTATGTATTCAATGAGTGTAAGCAACACCGATGTGATTTTCATATGCAATGTGTGACTGCTTGTTATATTCCGCAACACAACAACATGATTCACTCCACAGAGACCCACAAGTGGTTCATGGGGAATGTGCTGTTTGTTGTTGCCTCGTGATAGCCAGCGTGGGCCAGCGTGTAGAATGACCCGACTTCTGAACCTCCACCTCGTTCTGTGTGGGCTACAAATTGCGGATTGCAAGTGTACCAATTAGAGGCCTCACTGGCGTGGTTTTAGTAGTTTATTTGCAGAAAGAGGGGGGGGGGGGAGGGACAAGATAAAATATATAAAGAAAAAGCAGAAATAGCAGTAGATTGAAAGTTGCTGAGCGGTCCGGATTGGCTATTTTACCGTTTTACACCGTGTAGTGTGTGATGGATCTCTGCTCAGTGCGTGGAATACATGGGATGTTATAAAATCAGCTGATTGTAACAGTGTTTCATTTAATAGCACACAACAATAACTATTACGTCCATTAATATCATAATCGCCCGCTATTACAAGCCAGTGCTTGGAGTGAGTTGTTTTTGTGCATTTCATTACAGAATGAAGTTGATTTGTTTTGCAGTGGTGGATCTATTCTCAAATTTAGTCTGTGTTGTTCAAAACCATCCAGTATAATAACACATTTTTTTTTTTTACATCCCGAATAACTATTCATTCAGGAATACCACCTCATACATGACTGGCTGAACTCTCTTTATCTTATTTTTTTTCTATATAACAATACTCTGAAATTTTGTATATATATATATATATATATATATATATATATATATATATATATATATATATATATATATATATATATATATATATATATATATATATATATATATATATATATATATATATATATATATATATATATATATATATATATATATATATGAAATAAGTATTCCCTTCAAGAATACCGTTCTACGCACAACCTTGTTCCTATACGCGTTTATTGTGTTTTGTTCTTGTGAAAGAGAGAGAGACTGGCAAAAGGGAACAAAAAAAACGTATATAAAATAAAGGGCCAATGAAGGTGCTACATTACAATATCTTTTCATTCTCCAACTTTACTTGGCGTACTTCTGCACCTGCGCCTCTTCGCCCACCTCTTCTTTCCTCTCCCGTTCATTTCTTCCTCACATAATCCTCTGCTGTTGTCATGTAAGACACACAGCATGACCTTTACACGCTCATTTCTCCATTTGTTGTGTATGATTCTCTCCACTGCACTTCTCTTTCCTTTCTTTCCGTATCTTTGTAAGTTAATTTCTTTTTTTTTTCTTTCCTTGGTTAGTCTTTTTACTTATTAATATATTTTCTTTACATATTACTTTTTCTATCCAGCCTACATATTTCTCTCTACCTTCATTTCTTTCCTTTCTTTCTTTTAACTTACTTTCCTTCGTCTTTACTTATTAACAGCAGTTTCTTTACATATTCATTTATCTATTTTTTCTTCATATTTTTTTCTTTTAATTTACTTCTCTCATCCTTTCTTAATTAATCTTTTTTTTTATTACGCAATTTCCTGTCTTCCTTTTTCTCTTTTGTCAAGCGCCTCGCCCTCTGCTAATTACTCGTATTCTTTGCTTCACACCCTGACTCTTTGCTAGGTTTCTTCCTTTCCTTCCTTCTGTAAAAGTTACCTTCGTATTTTTTTTTCCTTTCCTTTCCTTCCCTCTATAATAGCTATCTTCGTATTTTTTTTATCTTACTTTTTCACCCACCGTTCGTATTTTTAGCTCTCTCTCTCTCTCTCTCTCTCTCTCTCTCTCTCTCTCTCTCTCTCTCTCTCTCTCTCTCTCTCTCTCTCTCTCTCTGTCTTTTTTTTCGTTTAAGCTGGACTAACAAATCATTTCTTTTAAAATTTTCCTTATATTTTCCTCCTTTCCCTTCCCTTCCCTCGTGTTCTGCTCCCTTCTCCTTACACAGTTATGTTTACCTTCTCTTTTCTTCTCTTTCCTTACCTTCCATCCCTTCTCTTCCCTTGCCTCGTGTGTTCCTGTTCCCTTCTCCTTACACAGTCTCCCGTCCCCTAAATTTCCACTGGCAATTTCCTGGTGCCCTCTATCAGCCTCATACCGCCCTCATGCAGTCACCACGAGCGGCGGAGACTGCACTGTGCGGGGAGAGACCCAACCAATCAAGGTCTTGCTGAGGATAAAGAGAGATTGGAGGACGTTGGGTTTCTGTTTTTCATAACTTTCTCTTCCCCCTACTCTCTTTATGAGTGTATAATGTCAATAACAAGGTAGGTAGATACAAGACCTTTTTTTAGAATTGTAATGTAAATATACACTCACATCTACATAAGGGGAAACTTTATCACAAATTCACGCCACTCTTCTCCACAACTCACTACAGTGCCTCACAACTCACCACAGTGCCTCACACTGCCTCTTCCTCTTCCTCCTCTTTTTCCAGTGCTTTAAATTCACAGCAAATTTCATTATAATAAAAAAAAAGCCTCACAGTGCATATTTCTACCACCACAGATACTTACGCTTCCTCCTCCTCCTCCTCTTCCTCCTCCTCCTTCTTTTCGCCCTCCTCCTCTTCCTTCTCCTTATCCATATCCTTCTCGCTCTCCTCCTTCTCTTCCTTCTTCTCCTTCTCCTCCTTCTCCTCTTGCTCTTCCTCCTCGCCCTCCTCTTCTTTCTCTCCCTCCTCTTCACCCACCAACACACTTCCTCCTCCTCCTTCTCTACCATCTCGCCCTCGTCTTTCTTCTTCTCCTTACCCACCAATACTCGTACACTCCCTGCTCCTCCTCCTCTTTCTTCTCTTCACCCACCAGCAAACTCCCTCCTCCTCTTCCTCCTCACCCACCAACAAACACACTCCCTCCTCCTCCTCCTCCCCCTCTTCTTCCTCCTCCTCCTCCTCCTCCTCCTCCTCCTCCTCCTCGCCCACGCTCCAAAACCTCATAACTCCTCCATCCTGCCATTCAGTCTCATCTCCGCTCGACACAACTTGGGGCAAGACAAGTTGAGCACCTCTTGGCAAACAACTCAGGGTGGGTGATGGAAGCTTCTCCCCGTCACTATTGCCTATGCATGTTCTAAGCCACGCCGTCCCTTCCCTTCTCTCTCCTCGCTTTCTCCTTGCCTAGTCTTGCCTCGCTTTGCCTCGCGTTATGCAAATTGAACATACAAGACTCGTTGTATATCAATTCTTGTTGCATCGATGGGTGTTTTGGTGCTCTCTACTCTCTCTAATGGTCTCAAACGCCTTTCGCATTTGTGGTTTAGTGGTGAATGAGAAAAGAGAGAGAATGGAGTAAGAAGAAAGCAAAAAGAGAACAAAAACGAAGTACGTAAGAAGCAAACGGAAAAAGAAGGAAAAGAAGTGAAAAGAAAACCAAAGAAAAAACTAAATAAGTAGATAACTAAAAAACGAACTAAGAAGAAAACAAGAAAAGGGAAAAACGAAATGAGAAAAGCAGGAAAGACAAACCGGATAAGGAAAAAACGAGAACATAAGAAAAACAAAAAAAGCACAAGATGAGTAATTATGTGCAATAAGTTTCAGGAAAGAGAGGAAATTCTTACTTTTTATTAATACGTAACCTTTTTTTTTTTTAATACTAAGAATAATAACAAAAGAAAATTATTATGCGACGACACTAAGAGACGAGGGTAGAAGACTGGAATCCCTGATAAGAGGCAAGTGGCGGGGTGTGCCAGGAAAGTCACTCGTGTGTGAAAAGAGACGTGACCACAGCCTTGCGTCGCCTTACTCTGTTGTCACTACGTGGAACCGTAAAAACATTGAAAACCTGTGTAACTTCAACTACAGCCTTTTCAAAGTGGTGAAAGTGAGGCGCAGAAGTGTTTCAAAATGTGGTTCTGGACTATACACTGAAACACTTACGCGCCGCACCTCCACAACATTTAAAAAGCTCTAAATGAAGTTACACGGGTTGAATCGTAGTTCTTGCAGTTCTAGGGGTAGATGAACAAAGTTTTTACATTATTAACATGAGAAACTGTCTTGAGAACCCGGCTAGTCATTTATGTGGCCTTTGAAAACCGTTGTGGTGAAGTTACACGGGTTTATAAGTGTTTTAAGGTTCTAGAGAGAGATGAACAATTTTTTTCATTAGTAACAGGAGAAACACTACGGAGAACGAGGCTTCTCATCTCTGTGGCCTTTGAAACCAGGCGTGATGAGAGAGCAAACATGTTCTGTTATATGCCCAGAATACAAAGAGGAAAGGAGCTAATATTAAAAAAGCCACATAGAGAAGAAGTGGATATTAATGGGGTATACCTGTTTGAAAATAGATATATTGAGGAAACAAAGAGAACAGTGCATAAATTTTGGATAAGAGAAAAGAGAAGGAAAGAGAAAGAAGAGAAGAGTGAGAAGGGACACGTCAGGAAGTGCCGTTTCAAAGGCAACACCCAACAAACAACAACTCAACTTCACTCAACACGGGCCTCTCTGTCGCTACTTGTCACTGAAAATTGGTTCTATTAGGCTTAACAGCGCGGGGGCCTGACGCTGGAGGGCCTCGTGGGTGGCGGCGAGAGGCCACTTCCCGCCGCCCTTCCTGGCAAGTAATCCATTACCTTTTCATCAATACAGAATAAATTTGTCCGAGCCTCGATTCCGGAACTCAGCCTTGTGTTGTCCCGCGGCGGCGCACCAAATTAGCACCTCTTTTTCATCTTTTTTGTTGCCCTACGCCAGTGCCTCTCTCCTGCTACTTCTAAGATACAGTTTATATATATCCCCGCTTTCTCTCTCTCTCTCTCTCTCTCTCTCTCTCTCTCTCTCTCTCTCTCTCTCTCTCTCTCTCTCTCTCTCTCTCTGTAATAGTGAATTTGATTTTGAATTCATTCACTCATTCACTCGCTATCTATCTTTATCTATCTATCTATACATCTATCTATATCTATTTATATCTATCTATCTACCTTCCTCTCCACTCCCATCCGCTCCCTTCCCCACACCGCCGGACACACACACAGGCCGCAGAAACCCTCCCGGTGCTCAATGAAGGAAAGAGGCTAGCTCACTGCAGCCCGGCACCCAACACACTCCCTATCTGCCGGCTCGACCACCGTGTTGGGTGTTGGAGCTCATTGCCGTGCTCTGAAACGCTTCCATCTCTCACCACGACTGCTTTCAAACGCCACAAAGATGATTTCCCGCGTTCTCAAGAGTGTTCATTCAGGTAATAATGTAGAAGTCTTGTTGATATGTCACTGTAACGGTAAAAACACACTTAAAAAATTTTAACTAAAGCCTTTTGAAAGTAGTGAGAAGCGGCGCGGAAGTGTTTCAGAGTGTGGTCGCCACGAACACTCTAGATGTCAATACACGAGTGATATTGGCTTGTCTCCTCTTCCTGAATATAAAGTGAAAATCAAACTGGATATCCTTCTTTCGCACTATCTATCAGTCTATCTACTTGTCTATTTATTTGTTTTTCTATCTATCTATCTATTTATCTACCCATAAATCTATCCATTTACCTATCTATCGATCCATCCATCCATCCATCCATCCATCCACCCATTCATTTATCAATCTACTTATCCATTTATTTGTTCGTCTAGCTATCCATCCATTCAGTTACCTATCTATGTATCTACCTATCTATCTATCTGTCCATACACCCATTCATTCATCAGTTTATCTATCTGTGTACCTATCTACATTATCTCCTTGAAGTTATACACATCTGCTTACGTCCAGTCTATCCCACCAAAGAGTAAAATACTAAATTTTCAAAGCACCGTTCTCTGCTATTCATATCCTGCCTCTTCAAAAAATTCAAGCTACCCTCCACAGAAATATCCTCCAATATCAAGCCTCTGTCTGCCACTATGAACTCTTTGGAGGCAAGAGGAACAACGTCAGCGATCTTCTCAACCGTGAAGCGAAACCTTTGCTGCCGCTGCCTCGGGTATTCTCAAATCTTTACAGGGAGTCTAGCACACATTTCTGTTTTCTAAGGCAGAGGTAAATTTTCAGGGACCACAGGACAAAATTAAGAAAGGAGACCAAAGGAAGTCACAGGGGACCACAGATCTCACAGTAAATAACGATTGTAATGTTGCAGAGTATGCGTTGCCGATGTAAGCCAAATGATTTCATGTTTGAGTTGGGCTGTTTTCTTTTCGGCTATTTTACTGCTTCATTTAGTGACTTCAGTGAGTTTTTTTTTTTCTGCTGTAATCCTGGTGACATTCACTTAGCATGACTTGGCAACACCGGATCACCACTCGCTCCCAATAAACTTCATCGATTTAAAATAGGATTATCATTTTCATGTCCATTATTTTATCCAGACAAGAATCATCACTGCATCTACTTCCCAATATACTGTGATTCAGGGGCACGAAAACTCAAAATGCATTAGTGGGGGACATTGCCGGATAAGAGTTGACAGTGTGCGCTCTAAGATACCCTCTTCACATCAGCGACACAGTTCCTTCCACCCTCTCGTCGAAAAACTTGGAAACACATCCTTTGCAATCCAGACGCTTTGCATAAATCCATCCGCATACTTTTCTGGTTTATTTTTATTTTTTTCCCTCAAATGTTCTGTTCTTTACATCAGTTCTACAGCTCCTTCCTTTCACTCTGCAAAACCTTGGTAACACAGTCTTTTCCAACCAGACGCTTTCATTAATCCTCCCACACATTTTTCAAGCTTATTCTTTTACTTTTTCCTTCCCTAAAATGGTCCACTGATCAACTCACCACTGTATTTCCTCTTTTCCATTCATCCACTGGTCGAAAAACTTACAAACGTAGCATTTTCCCTGCCAAATGCTTTTCACTAATGCTCTTTCTTGCTTATTTTTGTTTCTTTACTCCTCAGCACCTTGAAAAAGTATATAATCTTTTATTCTTCCACTTTTCCATTTTTTTTTTTTCATTTATTTATTTCTAGTCCTCTTACATGTTTCCTCTCTCTCTCTCTCTCTCTCTCTCTCTCTCTCTCTCTCTCTCTCTCTCTCTCTCTCTCTCTCTCTCTCTCTCTCTCTCTCTGTGGGAAAGAAAGAAAAAGAAAAATCATATTCTTATTCTATCAACTCTCCGGGTCTCCTTCCTCACTTTCCTTTCTTTCATTTTAGTATCAAGTCTCACAAACATTCTTTCTCCTTTGCGAGAGTTTTCGCATCCTCCTCCTCCTCCTCCTCCTCCTCCTTCTCTTCTCTTTTCCATCTTTCCTTCCTCACTTTCCTCTTCCATCATGTTTTTTTACCTTTCATCATCTCTTCTTTATATCTTTTCCATCTCCTTTTTCACTCCCCCTCCCTCATCTCACTGTGATAGCTCGCCAATTTCCCTTATCTCCATTTCTTTTCTATTTCTTCTTCTTCTTCCTCGCTTTCTTCTCTCATCTTACTGTTGTCTCGGTAGCCTTCTTCTTCATTTCCTCTATTTCTTCTCCATCTTTCCTCCTTCACTTTCCTTTCTCATCTCACTGTTATATGTCGCAAGTCTTCTTTATTTCTTTCTTTATCTTTCCTTCTTCAATCTTGTCTCTCATCTTCATGTGACGTCTCAGCTGCATTCTTCTTTATCTCTTCTTTATCTGCTCTCCACCTCTCCTTCTTCACTTCTGTCTCTAATCTTACTTTTATGCTTCGCCAACCTTCTCCACCTCCTCTTTATCTTTTTCTCATATCCCTTTCATACTCCTTCACCGTACTGTCATCTCTTCTTGATCTTTTTATCTATCTTTCCTCCTCCACTCCTCCTTTCTCATCTTACGTTCACGTCTCAAGTGGCTTTTTCTCTTCCCCTCCCTTGCAATTATTACCATTCACGAGCACGAGGACTCAGCCTGCAGTCAGAATTACGTAAAGTTAGCATTCATTTCACACGCCGCCGGGTCTGTCGCCAGCCGAGGGAAGCAGACGAGTGAGGAGGAATGCAGGGAGGACAAGGATTGGATGCCGAGGCGCGGAGACACTGCAATCTAACTCTTCAGTTAAAGCCTTACCATGAAATTTTGGCACGAATTTTTCAAACCAATATATGTACAGGTGGCTCTCTGTTTACACTATTTTTTTACATGAATTCCGTTTAACGAGAGAGAGAGAGAGAGAGAGAGAGAGAGAGAGAGAGAGAGAGAGAGAGAGAGAGAGAGAGAGAGAGAGAGAGAGAGAGAGAGAGAGAGAGAGAGAGAGAGAGAGAGAGAGAGAGCCAAACAAATAAGCAGCCACGATAAAAAAAAAAAAAAGCAAAGTCAACACTACGGCCTTTTCAAGCCAAACACTACATAGCTCCTCACAACACAACACAGCTGCAAAGTGTTAGGTGTGAACCTCGATGAAGCTTTTACACACGCGGCTCAGACACACGCCATTGCATTGTTTTCCACTCAGTTTAATCAGTGATAGTATTAGAGAGTATTACACTGAGACAAAGCCAGCGGAGAGGCGGGAGGCAGGGCGTGGGACTCGGCACCTGCAGCCACCCAGCGTCCACTCTTTGGGATAATCCACTGGTGACAACACTCTGCCTCGCTCGCCCCAACACCCAATCACTCATCCCGCCTCCCCCCCTCACCAGCACATCCACCCGCGCCCGCCTTCGTTTAAACATCTCCCCCGTGCCTCCACCCCCTACCTTCTCCTGCACACACACACACTCACCCGTGCCCGCCTGCTGCTCGCCCGCACACCCACTCCTATTAATAGTAGTAGTAGTAGAAGTAGAAGTATCAGTAACAGCAGTAGTAGTAGCAGCAGCAGCAGGAGATGAGTGGTAACAACAATAAACAAATCCAACCACTAACTTATACGACCTTTGAAAGCAATACTGGTGAAAAAACAGTTCATCTCATCAAGAAAAAAACACACAAACTAAAAACATCAATGCAAACAGCCGGCGTCTTTTGCAACCAGTGACATCTTTCATCGACACACAACATAAACTTGCACGGCAGCATTTGGTTGGCCTCGAGGGAAGCCACACCAGTCATAAGGTAATACCACTCCGATGAGGTGTTCGTGGAAGCTAACGCGCTCCGCTAACTGTGTAACGAACAGCGGAAACTGACTCGGTATTCTCATTATTTGCTTCCGGAAAGTCAAGGTCACAGAAACCTCACACGGAAAATTGGAAATAGGTAAGCATGTTTTATACAGAGACTGCCACGAGTAAGACTGATGGCTTCTTGCACCTTCCCTTATATTCTTATGTTCTTCTAATGTTCTTAACTGATGGAGGAAAACGTGAACTTAAGAACATAAAGACATATTAACAAAGAAAAAGTGATAGAGGAAAGCATGAACTTAAGAACACAAGAACATAATACTGTAATACGAAAGAAAATTTATAGAGGACGTGAACATAAGAACACATGAACATAAGAACACGGAAGAGAAATGATATACGAAATAATCAACTTAAGAACACAAGAACAAAACAACAAGGAAGGGCAATGGTAAAGGAAGACGAATTTAAGAACACAAGAACGTAGTGACAACAACAAACAACATGAAAGAGTTAAAAACACGAAAACACGAGGGATGCTGATAGAAGCCATCAAGCCTACACGTGGCAGTCCCTGTATATAACATGTACACTACTTACCTATCATCCCTACCCATAAACCGATCTACAGTAATCTGTTTAAAGTTTCTTATTGACTCGGCACTAACAGCCAGATTACTGAGTCTATTCAAGTCACCTACCACTCTATTTGAAAAACCAATTTCTTCTTATCATCACGATCTATAAATCAATCTAGTTATTTAAAAGTTTCTTATCTATTCAACACTAACAACCTGATTAATGAGTATATTCTACTCATCTACCATTCTCTATGAAAACCTATTTCCTCCTATCTATTCTACTAGGATTGAACTCGTTACTTCTTGGCGTAAATCATTAATCGACCACCCTATTTGAAAACCAATTTCTTCCCATTTCCCCTTTAAATTTAAACATCATGTTTGAATCTATTACTTCTTGTCATGCCCTGATTACTGACCCTGAGGATCTAGTCTGCATCACCTTTATTTTATGCCCTAGGACATTTCAACACCTGCATCATATCTCATCTTACTCTATTCCTCTCTGACGAATGGAGAGAGAGAGAGAGAGAGAGAGAGAGAGAGAGAGACTACAGCGTAAATGGAGATAATGTGTGTGTGTGTGTGTGTGTGTGCGCTGTAAAACCTCTCCTCTCTATAACACAGTCTGGTATCTACGTCAAGCCCCGGAGACTGCTGGAACAAGTTGCAATTGCTCTCCCAGAGCAGACTGGGTGGAGAAAACTCTACGGTAATTACATCCCGCTTTTCACTTCACATTTCACTTCTCGTCGGCAGACTGAGGGGCTTTCTCGATCACAAATCATTGAGGTCAGCATGTTTCTTCTGTATCTCCATT
>NC_087163.1:80000-110000 GCF_035594125.1 Scylla paramamosain | reverse complement strand
CCCTAACACTCCAGTAAATCAGTCACATCCCGCCGCCTCACTGCGCCAACCACTGCTACCTGTACTGCATCGTCCTCACCACACGTCACTGGTGGCTGGAAAGGGTAGCTGGAAAGGGGAAGTACTGAGGCAGCCCACATGTTCCTGCCATCCATCCAGCCACCATCCGCTCAACCTCGCTACCACCGCAGGGCTAATTAACCTCTCTTTGGTGTTAATGGTATTTTGACTTTAAATCTTCGCCTTCGTGTTGTTGTGAGTTATTTTCAGTTGAGGGCTGTTGTGCGTCGTAAATAGTGTCTTATTATTATTATTATTATTTATTATTATTATTATTATCATTAGTAGTAGTAGTAGTAGTAGTAGTAGTAGTAATATTGCTGCTACTAAGCGCGTGCACGCACGCACGCACGCACGCGCGCACACACACACACACACACACACACACACACACACACACACACACACAACACACACACACACACACACACACACACAATTATCTTTTTCCTCCTCCTCCTCCTCCTTCTCTCATCTTCCTCCCGCTCCACTTCTTCGTCGCTTCATCCCATTACTCCTGCACCTTCTCCTCCTCCTCCTCCTCTGTGTCACAATGGCAGGAACTGCAGTGTGACCTCAATAAACTAACAAGCTGGGCAGAAAAATGGCTGATGAGATTCAATATAGAAAAGTGCAAAATTCTACATATCGGAAGCAACAATGTTCAGGCGAGATATGTAATGAATAACATGCCACTGTCAAGTGCTGATAAAGAAAAAAATCTTGGTGTCGTTGTGTCAAACGACCTAAAGCCGAGTCAACACTGCACAGAAACAGCAAAGACGGCAAATAAATTAGTAGGGTTCATTGGAAGAACCTTTGAATTTAAATCAGAAAAGGTTATACTTGACTTATATAACTCACTGGTGCGCCCTCATTTAGAATACTGTGTACAGTTCTGGTCACCATACTACAAAAAAGACATTGAAAAACTAGAAAAGATACAGCGCAGAGTCACAAAGATGATTCCAAGATTGCGCAATAAGCCGTATGAGGAACGACTGGAAGAACTAAACCTATTTAGTTTAACAAAGCGCAGGATAAGAGGAGACCTAATTGAAGTGTTCAAAATTTTCAAAAGATATAGTAACATTGATGCACATAAATATTTTACAATTGATCATTCTAATCTAACAAGAAATAATGGATTCAAGATTATACCCAAACGTTTTAAATCCCACGAGGCAAAACATTTTTTCTTTAATCATATAGTAAATATATGGAATAAACTTCCTGCAGAAATTGTGAACAGCAATACTATTGAATCATTCAAAAATAAAATAGACAAATATTTAAAAGCAAATCCCCAACAAGCTCTCTTCTTGTCCGAATAATTACTAAATTCACTAATAAACTCTTATTCTACAGACACCAGTTTTAATATAACTTTTATTAACTTTCAGATAGGCGTATAGAGTTCACCGTAAGGTGAATAGTAGAACTTCCTTTCATCCTTTCCTATGAAAATTTCCATGTCAGTTTTTCCATACTGCATGGTACTTTTCCCAACTATTTCCATGCCAGCGCAAGCTGGAGGGAGTGGTGGGTGGGGAGGAGCCTTCTGCTATGCTGTCCTGTCTCTCTTCCCTGTAGCTAGTTAGAAGTAGTTACCAAACAGCCTTGCAAGGACCAAAAGGTCTGTTGCTGTTTGGCTTTCCTTTGTATTCCTCTCTCTCTCTCTCTCTCTCTCTCTCTCTCTCTCTCTCTCTCTCTCTCTCTCTCTCTCTCTCTCTCTCTCTCTCTCTCTCTCTCTCTCTCTCTCTCTCTCTCTCTCTCTCTCTCTCTCTCTCTCTTCGCCGCAATGTTGCATCTCTTACTATCTTCTGCTGTTACTTTCACGCTAACTGTTCTCCTAACTGTTCTTCTGATCTTGCTAACTAGATTCCTCCCCTTTTCCCGTGACCTCGCTGCACAAGACTTTCTACTTTCCCTCACCTCTATTCTATCTACCTCTCTAATGCGAGATCTAAGCAGTATTCTCAATATTTCATCCCTTTCACTTATAAGCTCTGAAACTCTCTTACTGCTTCTATATTTCCTCCTAGCTATGCCTTAAACTGTTTTAAGAGGGAGGTTTCAAGACACTTTACTTGCACATTTTGGATAATCCTTTTCTCACTATATTCTTAAGGGACTGGCACCTTCTCGGGATCTTTTTATGTCATGATCTTTTGTTGCTCTATGGCAAGATCCTCATATAAAGAAGTTCCCAGATCCTCAAGCTGCGTGTGAGTACCCTGGAGGAAACCTGTTGAGCGAGGCAGGTCGAAGGAAACACAGGGAGTGAGGCGAAGGGGGTGAACGGGAGGCGAGTAGGAAGGCAAGTAGATATAGCAAACAGAAATGACTGACACACACACACACACACACACACACACACACACACTTCGTCTCCTCGTTCCCTGAAAACTCTTCCTTCAAAACAGAGTCTGCGGCTAAAAGCGACACGGCACCCGAGCCCCCTCGCGACGCGAAGGAAGACGAGCGGGTCAAGTTACCCCTTCTGGCTTCCCGTGACCTCCGCGGGACTCACTGGGACCTCGCCGCCAGCCCGCCCACCAGACGCGCACCTTTTCTCGCCACCTGCCCAGTACCCGTCCACCTTTCCTTACCGCCCGCCCACCACCCGCGCACCTTACCTTGCCGCTCACCCATCACCCGCGCACCTTCCCTTGCTGCCTGCCCCCCACCCGCGCATCTTCCCTAACCATACCTTCCCACACTACACCACGCCATACCACGCCACGCCACGCCACACCATACCATAAACTCAACACCGACGAACACCAGCACCACACAACTCACGTGATGCACCCACGCGTAACACCGTCACTCCTCACCACACATCATCACTCATCGCCGCAGCCTGAGCGGCGGTGAGTGATGATTTTTTTTTTTTTTCAACACTGTTAAGGAAATATTACCACCAGCTACCAGTAATTAAAGTATTGGTTTCCTACGTGTCTTTTGTCTTCTCTTGTCAGTCAAATATAAAAGACTGCACGAATAGATAACATAAAGACATTGATTTATGGAGAAAATCTAACTTGTCCACGCCTCTTGTACTGCTATCCTGCTATTATGCCACGTTATATTTCTTGCTGTCCAAAAAACCTATTTCTGCTGTACAATGGGCTTCCTTCTAACTATCCCTTGGGCTGCCTTCTAACTATCCCTTATTCTAAGTATTAACATGTACATAAATATTTTCTTGCAGGCGTAATAAAGTGTTCCAAGTGTTTCCTGGTGAAATAACCTTTCTACAGGCGACGATAAAGACCATAATGTTCTTAATGATTACTGGCTTTACCTGAGAGAGACATTTCGCAACGTCGCTGTAAGGCACATATTGTGAAATACTTCTGCACCGCACCTCCATTATTTCAAGACTCCAGCTGAAGTGGCACGGATTTTTTAAGGTGTTTTTTTTTTCTTTTACAGTTTAGTGACGTATTAAGAAGATCTATACATTATTAAAAGGAGAAACAGTCTTGAGAACAGGCTAATCTCTGTGGCGAGAAAAAAGCATCTCTAAACACGGACCTTATGGAACCGTCGTGTTCTGTCTCACAAATCTTGCCCACTTCTGTCTTAACTCCTGTCACAGCAAACTTTCCCTCTTGCTCTGAGTGTTTCAAGTTAAGTTTGGACTTTGAGAAGCGTGATTCACAACCCACAACTCACAGCCGCCCCACCAACGCTCCATCTTGCTTTTGCTCGCCTCCACCACCACCACCGCCACCACCACACTTCGTCTCCACCTCCTCCACTTTCATCTGCTCGCGGCAAACTTCCTTTAACTTATAATTGCATGTTTCCGGTGCAAACTTGTCATGTAAAAATAATACTACAACATTTGCGCTCGTCTGTCCGTGCTGTTCACACACACACACACACACACACACACACACAAAGGTATGTCTGTCTTGTTTATCTGTAACATTCATGCACGTAATTAGTTTCATTATAGTAAGTAAATGAGTGTGTGTGTGTGTGTGTGTGTGTGTGTGTGTGTGTGTGTGTGTGTGTGTGTGTGTGACATGTTACATATTCTCTTAGTCTTTACAGAACAAAGTCATTTTTCCCACACATGCCTTACCTTTACATAACTAAAGAACAAAGCCATCGTCCCCACACATGTCTTAACAACCTTTATATAACAAAGGTACAGAACAAAGCTCTTCTCTTCTATACTTGCTTTCAGGTTCAGAACAACTCATTACTTCCCAGCACCTCGGAATCCTGCATTCACTTCCTGCCAACAAGGTGCTACACTTTCACCACTCTCGCCCGAATCTGACTCGCGTATTCCCGAGACAGTGAGCGAGCTGCCTTGTGGCTTTACAACATGCAACTATGACGCATATTCTGAAACACTTCTGCCTGCACCTCCACTACTTTCAAGAGGCTCTAGTTAAACTTACACAGCTTCTTAAGGTTGTTTTTATGGTTCTAGTGACACCTTCATATGATTTCTACATTATTAACAGGAGAAACTCTTGAAAGCCCGGCTTACCATCTCTGTGGCCTTTGCAAATATGTTGTGGTGAGAGAGCGAAGCGTTTCACAACTCGGGGCTTTGTATTTCCCGCCGCTCTTGTGTTCGCTGCACGCACTGGTGGGCGGGAGGACGAGACTCTTTAGGGAAATGGTGAGTAATGTGTATTGCACTCCTGCAGAGCCCTGAGCCGCGGCGTGAATATGGGATGACTAACAGGCCGTGAAACGTTTTTCCTCCCTTCCATTATGAGTCCTCGCTGAAAAAAAATGCAAAGCCGAGAGAGTGCCTGCCTGCCTGCCTGCCTGCCACTCTCTCTCTCTCTCTCTCTCTCTCTCTCTCTCTCTCTCTCTCTCTCTCTCTCTCTCTCTCACACACACACACACACACACATGAGAATTAATGGGTTCAAACCTGATAGAATAAAAAGAGACAGAAAGGAATTAAGTCTTCAACAGAGAGGTACAGTAGGATACTGGAATAAGGTCAGTTATCAGGTTCCTATCGCCGAGTAACCAAAGAGTTTTAAGAAAATATTAGTTTACAGTGGATATAGAAAGATATGACAGCTCGGATGTTCAGAGGTATTCTTCCTATCCCCACCACCTCTCTCTCTCTCCCAGCAGCTCTCAAACCGTCCCTTGTCACCGCTCACTGCTCTTCCTCCCCTCTCCCTTTCTCCTTTCTTCTTCTTCCCTCCTCCCTTACCCTAACTTCCCTTCTCTTCCTTCTTCTATTCCCGCTCTTTTTATTTTTTTTTTCTATTTTCTAGTCCCTCTCCCTTTTACCTTTCTCCTTCTTCCCTTACCCTTCACTCTCTCTCTCTCCTCTTTTTCCCTTCTTCCCTCACCCCTCACCCTCACCCTTTCTCACCTCTTCCTCCTCCTGTTATTCTCTCTTCTTCTTCCTACGTTTTATTACCCTCACCTCTCCCTTCCCCCCTTCTTTCCTCACCTTTCACCCTCTCTCAACTGCTTTTCTTCCTCCTATTACTTTTTTTTTTTCTCTACGTCCTCTCTCCTCTTCTACACCATCCCCTTCCTCTCTCTCTAAGAAAGCAATCTTGAAACGCAGTTAATTTGAGAAGCCTGACAGCTTTCCCTTAACCTGTGTCTGTCTTATCACAATACATCACCAATGATATAATAGTACCTTAGCTCAATACGCGCGCGGCTCACCTCACCAACTGTCACATATATACGTAGTACATACATGCATACATACGTACGTACATACGTACATACATACATACATACATACATACATACATCGTACTTTTGCTGTGAAAGGAGAAAGGTTTTTTTTTTCCACTGGAATGTACGAGTATAATGACATTTTTTTTTTCTTTTTCTTGGTAACTGTTCACGAAGGATGAGTGAATGACCTGACAATATCTTCCTTTGACCTTTTCATATCAATTATTCACGAAGGATGAGTAAATGGCTGCCGATGAACATAGTAATCTTTTTTTTTTTAACTCGAAGGAACAATGACAGTATCTTCTTTCCCTTTTTATCAGTAATTGATCACGAAGGAATGAATGACCTGCCAATGTGTGAATTATGAAATATTACAAATAAGACTGTCACTGGTTCTTCCTCCGCCACTGTCACGCGCGTCATCTTGTTTGTCATCTTGTTTCAGGTGTCAGTTCAAATTTGTCGCTCTTCCCTCACGTCGTTATGAGTAATGGATCACTCACTCTCACGGAAACTCAATCCTCCTCCTCTGTATTATTCATTTTTTTTCTTTGCTATGCCCTCTTCCGTTTCCTCCTCCTCCCTTCCTTCCTTCTCTCCTCTTTTCCACAATCTTCCTTCCATAACATCCCTTCTCTACCACTCTCCAGTCTCTACCTTCCATGACTACCATCCTTTCTGCACTTCCTGCCCTCCGCCCCTTCCCTTTCTTCCCCTGCATCACTTCCCTTCCTTCCCAAACCTCCGTCTCTGCCCTCCACCTCCCTTCCTTCCCATTCCATCCTTCCTTCTCCTCGGCACCTCATGCGCCAAATAGCCCATAATGGCCTCCTTACCCTCCCCCAGACAGCTACACTGCATTATTCTTAGGTAAAGTCCTCCCCACCCCGTCCGTCCCCGCCCCGCCTCTCCCCGCCTATCCTCGACCCGGCCCGGCCATCCAATGCTCCCCAAGGACAGCAAAGGTTCCTTCACTGTGCAATCACGCTCCGACCACTGAGAGATGCTGCCACTTAACTTCGTGTGTGTGTGTGTGTGTGTGTGTGTGTGTGTGTGTGTGTGTGTGTGTGTGTGTGTGTGTGTGTGTGTGTGTGTGTGTGTGTATGCGGTGTGTGAAATTCTTCCCCTCCGCACGAAAGAATCTCAATGCAAGCTCTAGATATTCCCATTCCAGTCCAGTCCCGTTCCGTTCCCTGCAACATTCATCCCTACGACCCTCCCCAGCCCCTACTATCCCATCACGATCTGCCGTCCATACACAATCCGCCGCCGCCTCCACCACCCCCGCCTTGCCTCGCCCTAACGCAGTCCTTACTTAACAGTACATTGCCCTAGTATCACCCTCCTCGTAGCAGTCTATTTACTTATCTCTCCCTCCCCCACAACCCACCACCGCTGCCTCCGACCTATCACTGACAGTCTATTCATCCACCTGCTCCCTCATACAACCCCCAACCTCCTCCATCTTGTCGCCTTATCACTGGTCACCTAGAAGACCACTCATCCACCTGCTCCTCCGTACAAACACTGTCTCCCCCGTCCTATCCTCTCCACTCCACTCATCTACGAGTATCTGGTCCTTCCCCAAACCCACCTCCTATCGCTACGCTCTCTTAGCAATCCGCTCATCTACTGACAACCTCGGAAGCTGCTACACTCGTTCTCTCTCTCTCTCTCTCTCTCTCTCTCTCTCTCTCTCTCTCTCTCTCTCTCTCTCTCTCTCTCTCTCTCTCTCTCTCTGCAGCTCCATCAGTCACAAGCGTCCATCCCAGCTCGCATTATTGAAATACCCGCCATTCCAGACTCGAATGTGGTGTGCCTTTGTGGTGTGTGTGTGTGTGTGTGTGTGTGTGTGTGTGTGTGTGTGTGTGTGTGTGTGTGTGTGTGTGTGTGTGTGTGTGTGTGTGTGTGTGTGTGTGTGTGTGTGTGTGTTGTGAGTTTAGACTAATGGACGAAACGGGGTGAAAAAAAAAAAAAGGGGGAGAGAGGAAACTGAGAGACAGTGGAAAGCGAGAAGCCAAAACCCACGGCATAAATAAATGGAAAGGGAGAGTTTAGAAAAATGGGCGAGAGGAAAAAAAAAGACGAACGAAAAGAGAAATGCAAAAAAATAGGTTAGAAAGAAAAGGAAGAAATTATCTATAGAGAGGAAAATTTACAGAACTGAACGAGAAGAAAAATAAACTGACGGAAAGAATAAAAAAAAAAAGAGGGAGGGAAGTGAGAAAGCGGAAAAAAAGCCAAGAGTCAAGTCAGGAAGAAAAGGAAAAAAAATCAATAAGGAGAATTTAGATCAATAAATGAGGAAAAGGAAAGTGACGTGTAAAAAAGGGGGGGAAATGAGAGAGGAAAATAAAGTAAAAACGATGCATTATGAATGGAAGTCTAAAGAGAAATAGAAAATGGAGATTCTATACAGAGGAGAGCTGAGAGAAATATACGAGAGAAAAGGAAAAGTGGGATGTGAAAACTAAAAAAAAAAAAATAAGGAAAGAAAATTAGGAAGGACAATGTAACGAAAGAAAGACGAAGAAGGAAAAGATGAACAAGAACAAGAAGACAGATGAAATAGGGGAAAAAGGTCCATATAAAGAAAACGACAAAGAAAACTGAAAGACAAAGAAAAAGAGATGAAATTAAGGAAGTCAATAAGAAGAGAGGAGGAGGAGAAGAGGCAAAAGTAAGGCATTGAAGGAAGAAGAATGCGTGGAATGGAAGTTTTGCAGAGGAAGGGAAGGGTCCATACAAAGGGGGCAGGAGGAATGTGCGTTATGAAGATGATCAGAGGAAAAGCGAATGAAGGAGAGGAACAGAGGTGCAGGCCATAAAGGAGTTAGGGAGGGAGTTAGGGAGAGAGGAGTCTGGAAAAGAAAGGATAATAAAAGACGTGAATAAAAATAAGAGAAAGGAGAAAAGTTTACAGTTGTTTTGCCAATCCCGCAGCATGCGTTCTTGTTTCTAAACCCCCTTTCCTCTTCTCTTCTATTTTCTTCGCTTCTCTTCTTTTCTCTTCTTTTTTTAACTATCGTTCCATACAAACACGAATGAAAATGAATATAAGGAGAAAAGTTTATCTAAATTTGCTTCGTCAGTCCTGCAACCTGCATTCTCACTTCTAATCTCCTCTCCTTCTCTCTTCTTCTTCTTTTTTTTTTTTTTTTTACTTTTCGTTCGATACAGAACAGAATAAAAATATGGATGAAGAGAAGAGTGATCCCAAAGTTATGTTCTTCATTTTAATATCTTCTCCCTTCTCCTCTCTTCTCCCTTTTCTCTCTTTTTCACTTTTCCGTTTCATACAGACTCGAATAAAAATTGGAATGAAGACAAAAAAGTGGCCCTAAGTTGCACTCTTGGCTTTAATCTCCTCTCTTCTCTTCCCTTAAGTTTTTCGTTCCACCCACTCTACTTTGGCAGGCCAGTGAGCATATATCTTCCCAGCCACACCTTCTCCACTACTCCACTGCCTCCCATGTATCTTCCTTTCCTTTGTTCCCTTCATTTTCCTGCACCCCGTCAATTCTCGTTACCATCCCATTCCTTCCCTCCCTGCTTCCCTCTTTCTTTCGTTTCTTGACATTTTCTTCTTTCGCCATTTCCCTAGAGTGATGGGTTGGAGCCATGTACGAGTCTCCTCCAGTTGTTTCTGCCCCTTGTATCTTCCTCTGTGATTGCCATTCCTCGCAATTCTACCGCAATTTCATCCCTCCACATTTTCCTCCTTCATAATTCACCAGCATAATTATATATATTAGCCTGCCTCCTTCAGCCTCCTTCAGCCTCTCAGCTCCCTCTCGCGTCCAATTAAACTTCTATAGATGCACCTGCCCGACTTCCTCCTCATTCGTCACCTTAACCTTTCCCTACTCGTAGCGTCTAGTGAATGTCAGATTGGAAGAGGCCTCCCTGTGGATCTCTCTATATAGAGTCTCTTTATAGAGTAATGGTAGTACAGTATTCTCCAACAGCACGTACATCTCTTCCCCGTCTTCAGCGTCTCTCTCTCTCTCTCTCTCTCTCTCTCTCTCTCTCTCTCTCTCTCTCTCTCTCTCTCTCTCTCTCTCTCTCTCTAAAGACCTGCCACCATATGGATAGCAAACGCCAAGTAACAGATGGTATACTGTAAGTCTTTCATTGGTGTAGGCCAGCAGGGTTCTTCAAAGTACGAGTCTGGACCCAACAGTGGATCGCAAGCGCTTATTCAGTGGGTCGCTACATCATAAACAGATGTAAGAACAATAAATCGAACTAAGTAGTGTGTGTGTGTGGTGTGTGTGTGTGTGTGTGGATGTGTATGTGATTCACCTACGGTCGTCTGTTGTTCACCCAGCCAGCCGTTCCCCTACGGAAAGAGCTCAGAGCTCATTGTGACCGATCTTCGGTTAGGACTGAGACCATTGACACACCACACAACGGGACAGCGAGATCATAACCCCTCGGGTTACATCCGGTACCTACTTGCTGCTAGGTGAACAGGGGCTACACATTAAGAGGCTCGCCCATTTGCCTCGCCGCGCCCGGGATTTGAACCTTAGCTTTCTTGGTTGTGGGCCGAGCGTGCTAACCACTACTTCTACTATGCTGCCCTTTTCTTCTGCTATTATTTTTTTTCAGTGTGAGCCGAGCGTGCTAACCACTACTACTTTGCTGTCCTTTTCTTCTGCTATTATTTTTTCTCATTGTGAGCCGAGCGTGCTAACCACTACTACTTTGCTGTCCTTTTCTTCTGCTATTATTTTTTTTTTTTTTCAGTATGAACCGAGCGTGCTAACCACCTACTTCTACTTCTACTTTGCTATCCTTTTCTTCTGCTATTTTTTTTTTTTTTTTGTGATCAATAAAGATCAAAGACATCAGACAGCCTAACAATATCAAAGGTATCAAGCCAACTAAGAATCTAACAATGAAAGGTGTGTGTGTGTGTGTGTGTGTGTGTGTGTGTGTGTGTGAATCAGTTTCCATATCAGAGGTATAAAGGTACAATAGAATAGTCATACTGAGTCGTGAAGGAAGTACATAAAAATTAAACTGGATCGTGGAGAAAAAAAAAAAAAAACATTTAGATAATATTGAGATACGAAAAAGCTAGATTCATTCATTTTTTTTTCTTTTTCACATTCAATTATCTGAGTTATACTCAAGTGTAGGGGACTGTAACAATGGAAACATAAGCAAAGTCCTGGAGCTAAGTGATCAAGTACAGGAACTGTCACGTATAGTCATGATAGACTCTTGCAACTTCCCTTGTTTTCTTTTGTTCTTATTACAATGTGGAGAAAAGCTGAAGAGAAAGACTCCAGGAATATCTTGAGATCAACTCGGTTTCGTGGATCAACTTCTAGCAGCACTTCCAGACACGCATCACTAATGCCATCATCACAACTACCACCACTGCTACCATCATCACTACCGCCACTGAACGACGCCCGACTCCCCTCGTTTCTCGTTAATACAAATTATTTTAATGCATAGACCTTTGCTACAACCCAACCGAATTATTCTGAGCCACGCGTCAGCCTCACCAAGCCTTCACGGTACAGGACAACACTCACACCTTCACCAGAGTAGTCAAGTTTGCACAAGTTTCACTCCCCGCGCAACAAGTGCATGTGTTTGGTGTCAGTAGAAGTGCATTCACGTACAAACTCACACCAGTTGACTGAGAAAAAGCACACCTTTCACCATTCAAAATAACAAAGAGCAGTACTTACCTAGGCAAGG
Source organism: Scylla paramamosain (assembly GCF_035594125.1). Taxonomy (NCBI): domain Eukaryota; kingdom Metazoa; phylum Arthropoda; class Malacostraca; order Decapoda; family Portunidae; genus Scylla; species Scylla paramamosain. The sequence continues at coordinate 98,522 of NC_087163.1, read as the reverse complement.
ACTAGCTGCTGCTACCGAAGTTTTGAATAAGGTTGACGAGACAGCACCGCGGGAACCTGCACTCCCACCAAGCCGTGGACGCTGACTAGTGGGCGCGCGGCACCGGCTGTTCCCGCCGGCAGTGGTCCCCCCAGCCTCTCCAGCCCACACACCTCTCCTTCTGGCAGGCAGTGCCTAACGCCGCTAGCCTCCACCAAGATGAACATGTCACTCGCATTATGGGTAATCCTTGCCATAGCGAATGAGTTATCATGTATGCCTCAACCTTGCTAGCGGCGTGACTCAACTGATCGTGTTCTGCTCAAACTGACAAGGAAACGTGTCGTTAGGGTATCTTGACTGCTTGTTAGATTGTTTGATGCTTTTATCTGTTGTATTGTTTGACACTTGACACTGTTATATCGTTTGATACTTTGATTGTTAATAAAAATATTTCATTGTTGGATGGTTTGATTCCTTTGATCGTTAGATTGTTTAATACCTTTCATTGTTAGATTCTTAGTTGGCTTGATACCTTTGATATTGTTAGATTGTTTGATATATTTCATCTCTGCTCACACTGAAAAAAAAATAATAACAGAAGAAAAGGACAGCAAAGCAGAACGTTCCCTGATCACCCTCCACTCCATCTGGCATATGACTTACAGGTAACAGATAAAAAATAAATACCTTGCCGGGTCGAAGAAGGAAAAACCGAAGGAAATTTTAGAAGTCAAGATTGTGAAACGTTTCTGCACCACACCTCCACTACATCCAAAAGGCTCTATGAAGTTAAAGCTTCCCATTATATCTACATTATTGACAAAAGAAACATTTTTTTTTTCGTTTACCATCTATATGGCTTTGGAAAAATTAATAGTGATTGGTGAGGGCAGAGCGTTAGGAGGGTCAGGAGTGTTTCTGAGGCATTACAGCAACAATACGAGCACCAGCAGCTGTGTGCCAATAGGTTGAATAGACTCAGTAATTGCTAGTACCACTGGAATCAACAAGGAGCTTTAAAAGAAGATTAGATAAATTCAATGATCAGAATATTATAGATGGAAATAGGTAAGGATACGTAGTTTCATACAGGGACTGCCACGTGTAGGTCTGACGGCTTCTTGCAGCTTCCCTTATTTTCTGATGAAGCTCCCGTGGGTGTGTCAGACTGCCAAGGAGTAGCCCAGTGTCGGGGAGAGAGGGACTTCATGCTTCGCGAGGCGGGTTAAGGGTTAAGGGTTGAGGTTGAAGGGTTGTAAAGCGTGCAAGTCATTAAAATTGTTCATCTTTCGAATATTCCTCCTATATTTATTAATGAATTTCCATAATAAAAAATGAATTATGATAAAGAATAAATTAATAATAATAATAATAATAATAATACGCACCAACTCTCCTCCTCCTCCTAATACTACTACTACTACTACTACTGCTACTACTACTACTAATAATAATAATAATAACAATAATAATAATAATAATAATAATAATAATACTATAATAACGAATTGAATAACTATATAATAACTAATAGCCAACTTTAATAACTAACCTACTACCTAAGAGATAAACCATTAACTAAATGACAATACAGAAGAAGAAGAAGAAGAAGAAGAAGAAGAAGAAGAAGAAGAAGAAGAAGAAGAGGAAGAAGAAGAAGAAGAAGAAGAAGAAGAAATAAACTGAATGATAACAATAAAAAGGAAGAAATAATAACTGAATGATAAAGAAGAAGAAAAAAAGAACAACAATGACAACAACAACAACAACAACAACAACAACAACAACAACAACAACAACAACAACAACAACAACGACAACAACAAATAAACTGATTGATAACAATAAAAAGAAGAAATAATAAGTGTATGATAAAGAAGAAGAAAAGGAGAAGAGGAAAAAGAGTAAGAGAAGAAGAAGAAGAAGAAGAAGAAATTAATAGATAAATAAACTGAATGATAACAATAAAAAATAAATAATAACTGAATGATAAAGAAGAAGAAGAAGAAGAAGAAGAAGAAGCGACCGTCCCTGGGTTGAAGTCTGGCCTTAGGGGATCTTGGAGCGGCTCGTTGGATAAAGTAGTGGCGGGAGTAAAATCAATCTAGCCGACGTTGTTTCCTTAATCCTGATTGCTGCCGCGTCTGTCACCATCACACGTAGCTGCAGGTGTGTATAGTGGTGTGATTTGATTAATATTGCCAGATGGAGAAAGCAGGAAAGCAAGGCAAAGCGTGCTAGTAACGGGAGAGGCTTGGCGGCCTGCATACTGTAAACAGCATTCGGCCTTGGAAAACTTCACCTTTGCTCTCGAGATCTTTTTTTTTTTTTTTTCCTCTGGCTGGTGTTGCGCGCTGTGAGTCAGTGTGAACATCAATGAGGAGGTGACCTTGCTTGGTGCACGTGATATTGTAAGGAACACCTGTGTTTTCACCCAGTCTTGCTTTGGTTCGTGTTTCTGCAACTTGCCACGGTATTGCATTACTCTCCTAGATTAGTTCCTGGCGTTTTGTTAGTTCAGTGAGGCACTGTTGGTATTTGAGCAATCTAAGGCATATCAAAGGGTTTTCCAAGCATCACCTCACCTACCAGTGCTCACCTAAGTTTTGTCACTAGGTGACTTTTAAGCAAGTTTACCTAATTATCCCCAGTGTGACTTTCAACTCTGCGTCTTCCCTCATAACCCTTTAGGATAATTAACTCCTGTGCAACCTATAAGCTTGTGTGACTTTCCTTATAATCCAGCAGGATAATTAACCCCCATGGGATGTACAACCCTGTGGGGCAACCCTCATAACCCTGCAGAGCAACTAAATACTGTGGAACCTGACCCTGTGGGACAACCCTCATAACCCTGCTGGAAAAGTAAGTCATGTGGGACGGCCCTCATAATCCTATAGGACATTTAAATCATGTGGAACCTGCAACCTTGTGGGATGAGCCTCATAACTCCATAGGACAACTAAATCGTGTGGAATTTATAACCCCATGGGATCCCTGGCAGCCCAGACAGACCTCCTCAGGCTTTACACTTAGTATGAAAAAATTAGTCTGAGAAATGAGTAATCTGACATATGTTATTAACAAACTGCAACACACATACATTGAAACTCATCAAGGAAAAAAGTTTGCAAGTTTGAGAGAGATAGACAAGTGTTATGACCAACTGTTATTATGTCTTCTGTTTGACTGCAGTGAAAATATTGTATGAAGCAAGCTCAGTACTTGGTGAGAGATGCTTTCATCCAAACAGAATTTATTTGCCAAAGTAAAAGGAAAAATTTTCAATTCGGTGGTGAGACTGGAAATGACATTATGGCACTGACACATGGCACTGACAGAAGTCAGGAATAGAAGATTGACATTGCACAGGTGAGAATGTTAAGGTGGATACTTGCAGGTGACAGGAATGGACAGTGAGAAATTATTTAATATGAGGTACAACCAAAGTAACAATATTGTCAAAGAAAATACAAGTAAAGGGAATGAATTGGTTTGGTAACATTAAAAGAAGGAATGGACATTGTGTTGGCAGTGTATCATGTTGATTGACTGAGGTACAATAGGAAAGACACTGATTGTGTTGCTCTGTGTGTATTTTCAGGCCATGCAAACATGTCTCACATCAAGAAGCTGGCAATCCTTGGTGTGAGGAGTTTTGGGCCAGACGAGAGCAAGGTGATTGAGTTCAACCGGCCGCTTACCCTCATCCTGGGCCAGAATGGATGTGGCAAGACGGTGAGTTGACTGACACTTTGTTGCCACAAGTGACTATGGGAGGAGAAAACAAAGACAGGTTGTTTGTGACTACTGATTATTGTAGGAGGAAGAATACAAAACCAGGTTGCTTATAAGTACTGATGACTGTAGGAGGGAATAAAAAAAAAAGAAAATTGTTTATAATTATTAATAATGTAGAAGGGAGAAAAGTTTGATTGTAACTAGTAATGACTGCAGAATTAAAGGGAAAAAAATTGGTTATTGCTACTGACTGCAGAAAAAATAGAAGAAAAGAAGATTCTTTGTAATTATGAATATTACAAAAGGAAAAAAAATTATGCTATGCAGAAGAAAGAAAACAAAACCAGATTGTCTGTAGCTACCAATGACTATAGAAGGAAGAAAAGAAAAAACAGAAAACAAGAAAAAACAAAACAATCATTAATTAAAACTCATTACATTATAGTTCTTTTTAAGATCCCCATCATTGCCTACTGCCTTCTTATCACATTATTTTTTCTTTGCACCAGTTATATGCAAAAGTATGAGCAGTTGCAGTGCACTCATACACTGTTGTGACAAATGAGATGGACTTACTGAGCTGTTGTTTGCAGACCATCATTGAGTCCCTTAAGTATGTCACCACGGGGGACACGCCACCTGGGAGTGGCAGCGGCTCCTCCTTCGTCCATGACCCAAAGATGGCTCGGGAGATGAAGGTGCGTATAGACACAAGCCGACTTAGCTGCCTCCCACTAAAAACTGAGGCACAAGGAGTGGTCAAAATGGATGATTCAGTTTAGTTGCAAAGGTGTTGTGATATTCCTCTCTTTTGTTTATTTACATATGTATTTTCATATTATTTATTCTTTGTGTAAGAGGGGCACTTGCCAAGGATAACAAAGGAACAGAAAAAAAAACAAAAGGCCCACTGAGGTGCCAATTCACAAAAAGTTGAAAAATTATCTTCCAAAATTGTGTCTTGAAACCTCCCTCATGAAAGAGTTCAAGTCATAGGAAGAGAGAAATACCAAAGCAAGCAAGGAGTTCCAGAGTTTACCATAAAAAGCGGTAAATGATTGAGAAGACTGGTTAACTCTCTCAATAGAGAGGTGGACAGAATAGGGGTGAAAGAGAATAGAAAGCCTTGTGCAGCAAGGTCACAGGAGAATTGGAGGCATGAAGTCAAGAAGATCAGAAGAGCAGTTTCTCAGCTAAAGGGATGAAGGTGGACAGAGAGATGAGAGTAAGTGGAAAGTATTGTGCAGAAAGATCACAGGAGATGCAGAGAGGGATGCAATTAGCAAGTACAGAATCATGGAAGTAACAATAGAGGATAGTAAGAAATGTAGTGTTAAGGCATTGAGTGAAAGAGAGATTGAGGAAAGTTAAAGAAAGGAGCTGATGATGTAAATAGCTTTCGTCTGCCTTGTTGATTCTCTCATATGAGCTGTACTCTATACATGGATACACAAGCCACCTGTATAGTGTTAGCACCTTCCAGGAGAAAAGAAATGATGACACAGATCCATGAAGTTGTTGTAGCATGAAATGAGATGTGAAATTTCCAGTTGTGATTTTAGGAAAGATTAGTACAAGTATATTCTCTGTTTAAGATCCTTGGTACAGACAAGTGGAATATTTAGGAAATGAAGAGTCTCTGTGAGGTTTTAGTGTTTGCTGCATTGAATGCCTCCCTTTATAAAGCAGTCTAATTCTTGCCTTAACACATGTTCTCTCACATAGTGGAGTGGTTCTTGCTTTGACAGGTCAAAGGTCAGGTGAAGCTCCAGTTCAGTAATGTGCGAGGGAAGCTGATGACAGCAATGCGGTCCATGGAGGCCACACAGAAGCCCAAGAAGGTGGAGGTGAAGACCATCACCACCACCATCGCCATGAGGGACGACAGTGGCCACGTCACCACCATCGACGGGTGAGGAGACGTCTGGGAGTCCATCATCACCTTACTGTTTTCTTTTCTTCACATCACAAATAACTGACTCCCTTCAGCTTTCTCTCTCTCTCTCTCTCTCTCTCTCTCTCTCTCTCTCTCTCTCTCTCTCTCTCTCTCTCTCTCTCTCTCTCTCTCTCTCTCTCTCTCTCTCTCTCTCTCTCTCTCTCTCTCTCTCTCTCTCTCTCTCTCTCTCTCTCTCTCTCTCTCTCTCTCTCTCTGCATAAATCCAAGAGAAAGAACATGCTTATTTCAGTGATGGAAGCTCCCTATCAATCAACAGTATAACCACTTGCTATAAAACATCAGTATAAATTGACTGCTCTCTTTCAGAAAGTGTAATGATGTTTTGGCAAGCATGGCTACATACTTGGGAGTTTCCAAGGCAATCCTGAACAATGTGATCTTTTGCCATCAAGAAGAATCAAACTGGTGAGTGTTTCAGCTCATTGTTTGTACATACAAAGATGGCTTCTACCAAACTGTGAGTATTTCTGCTCTGTACCTGTTTATGTAACGACAGCTTCTATCAAACTGGAGAGTTTCTACTCAGTGCATGTATTGTTAAGACAGCTCCTATCAAACTGAGTGTTTCTGCTCAGTGCATGTGTGTAAAGACAGCTCCTATTTAATGTATTGAATGGTTCTGTTCAGTGCTTGTATGTAAAGACAGCTCCTATCAAACTGAGCATTCCTGTTCAGCACATGTATATAGTGACAGTTTCTGATCTCTAGGGAATGCTGCACTATCTATTAGCTTGTCAGTCGCACATTGCCTGTAAATTGTTTGTCTTTTCACTATATAAGAATTCTCTGACCAGCAAGCATTAAACATAAAATAAAGAGTTTCATACATTGTTTACTCCCTTGTTGGAAGTTCACTGGAAGAATGAGATGTGAGATGCAAGTTAGTGGTAAAGCAGGTTAATCCATCTATCTATATACCTGGCTGTCAATCTTACATTGGGTTGACCAGATAAGGCACCACACACTCATAGACACATCATTCATTCTTAGCCGTGTCAGTCCCTGTTGGAAAGGGATAACAGACAAAACAAAACACTGAGATAAGTAGTTCAGTTTATTATTTACACACTTGCTGAGAATTCACTGAAAGAAAGAGGTGTCAGATGCAAGCTAGGCAGTGAAGTAGGAATGTATTTTCTGGCCTTGCTTCTGACATGCACTTTTCCTGGACAGGCCCCTGGATGAAGGAAAGAAGGTGAAGGAGAAGTTTGATGCCATCTTCAGTGCCACACTGTACATCAAGACACTGGAGGCCATAAAAAAGCATCGCAAGGACATGATGTTAAGTAAGTTGATGTTTATCTAATGGTGGTATATGAGTTATGATCAGAAGCTTTACATTTCTTTGAATAGTAAAGCCTCTTAGACACAGTACCTTACATCTGCTGTGGCCTCAGAATCAGAGTAGGTGTGAGGTAGGGAATAGTCTCATTATGAAGATGCAGGGTAAACCAGTTTATGCTATGAGGTATTGTTGCATATGTGCAGGGCCAGTTGTGCTATGCCTGTGCTCCTAGGAGTGGTTTATCTCCATCACATAGTGTATCAAAATAACACAAGACCTCACCATTATTTATATCATTCCTTCTCCAGACATTAAAAACATGAAAATCCATCTGGACCTTCTGCGGCAACTGAAGGAAGAGGCGAGGCGGAAGCAGACAGACCTGGAGGACTCAGAGAAGCAGGAGAGGAGCCTCATAGACGAGAAGGAGCAGATAGCGGTGGAGATGGTGCCAGTGCTCAAGAGACTGAAGGAGATTGCCAGGGTGGAGGACGACTTAGTTGCCATCAAGGAAGAATTGGGTGAGCTGTCTTGATTTCTTGATGCAGCATCATAAAACTCTTCATGCTTTTCTTTCTGCATTCATGTGGCTTTTAACAATCTGAAGCAAGTTCCCTGCATCTGCAATGGTGTCAGAATTGGAGTAGGTGCAGGTTGGGGAACACTCATTATGAAGAGATGGGGATAAACCAGAAAAGAATCAGGTATGCTGTCTTGATTATGAAACTCTTCATGCTTCTCTTTCTTCATTCCTTTGATATTTAGCATCTAGAATAAGTTAAAAAGATGCATTAGGAAATAAGTATTTTAAGGATTGTTTCTGTTTAAATTTGCATGTATAGCTTAATGATAATGATCTGATGAAAATGACAAAATCAAATTTGTCAGCTCATCTGATACTGTTGATAATCTTTATGTTTGTTTCCAGCTGGAAAAAATCACCAGCTGAAGTCACTGAGAGAGATCCAAGAGGAATTGAGAGCATCACTGACTGAACAGTTCAGTTGTTCAGACCAAGAGCTTTTTAACATGATATCTGACTTCAAGGAGAACTTGGAGAAAGCTGAGGGTCAACAGCAGAGGGTGAGTTGGATTCATTGGTCACCTTTGTATTGTGGCACCATCAAGGGGATGCCTGTGGTTGAGGAGTTGCCACTTCCCCTTGTCCATAGACCCATCTTGTGTCAGGGTTTTTATTTATCCAACCTCCATCTCCCATAAGTATTGTAGCATTCTCTCTCCCACTGCTCTCAGTAAGTTTCCTCGCATGTCCACAATATTTATTTGCATACATTGTCAGGCTCTTCATTTATCCAGCTTCCATCTCCCTTAGGTATTGCAGCATTCCATCTATCACTACATATCACTGCATAGTAAACTTTCTCCCATATCTATAACATCTAATGGCATGCATCCTTTTTAATGTATAATTTTCTTCCATTCTTTACAGCTCTTTTGATGCCTCTGCCCTTAGCTGTCACCACTCCACCATCCTTATGCCAGTGTTTAACATGTCAGTCCTTCCATATTCATGATGACATGACCAAAATCCTCAGAGTTAGTAATCAGGATAGGAAAAGAAACAATAGCTTCAACCTTGATTAAGTTAGATTTAAAAGAGAGAGGAAAGAATTAGTTCTCAGATAGAGGAGTAGATGAATGGAATAGTCTCAAAAAATCAGGTTGTTAATGCCAAGTCTGTAGGGAGCTTTAAAAGAAGATGGACAAATTTATGAATTAATGATGAGTTAATTTATATTCTTTAATAGATTTAATTTTAGATTGTAGTAATATGAATGTCTTTTATTGGTTTTGTTGGTTAAGTTAAAAATAATCAGTACTATCTTCCTTCATGTGTTTCAGCTGATGTCTGAAGGATGGGAGATAGACAAGGAGATGCAGGAGAGGCAGCAGGAGTCAGCATGTGCCCAGAGGAGGCAGGGGGAGCTGGAGGCAGCTTACGCGACACACAAGAGGGAGCTGGTGTGGAGGAACACAACCATGGCAGACCTGGTGCGGGAGTTTTCCTTATCAGGTAAAGAAATCACATGCTCTTAAGAGGTGTACATGTGTAGAGATTCTGGAATGCTTTGATCCATGATGTAAGCTGACTCCTAAAGCTTGCATGGATGGAGGGAGAGAAACAGTCTTTGGAGCTTTGTTCTTTATATATAATATGTGCAGATTGTACAGGGATATGTACCAACTAGAGTAGTTTGCGACGACACTGGATCTTGGGTGAGTCTGCTCTCAAATACAACCCAGTTTGTCACTTTACTGTGTAAGGGAACTTCATGTCTGGAGATTTAGCCAACACTTCCAATGGTGAAACCTCAGCATTGCATACTCAGCTTGTCTGGCACCACTGCATACAATTCAGCTTCCATGATACCTACTGCTACATCTCTCCTCAGATGTACATTGCACTGGGTGAAGTGCACTCAAGTAGCAGTTCATGTTTTATTGCCATCTTGTAAGGTAAAGTCTCACCAGCCAAAGCTTATACATTCTCCATTGGACTTGCTAATAAAGGAGTGTGCTTATGCCCAAGGTCTCATGAACTCAATTGCAGCAAGACTTCACAGTCTTATTGCAGAGTGCAAACTGCATAAGAACCAGAAAATAAGGAAAGCTATAAAAAGCTGTCAGGCCCACATGTGACATTCCCCTTATGAAACTTACCTACTTATTTCCACTATCATCCTCATCCATAAACTTGTCTAATCTTCTTTTAAAGCTCCATAATGACTCAGCATTAACATCCTGATGACTGAGTCTATTCCATTCATCTCCCACTCTATTTGAAAACCAGTTTCTTCCTATCTCTGTTTTAACTCTAATTTTATCAAGCTTGAAGACATTATTACTTCTTGTCACTCTTATCCATCTGATGTCTCATCCCCAAAGAGGTGGTCATGGCAGAAGAGCCTCCTCCTCACCCTATATAAATATTCCCTTCTTGTTTGTTCAAATGCTTGGTCTATAGTAACTCAGTGTGAGGTGCTATCCAGAGTCCACATGCAGTGCAGTCACTCTTGCCACTCTCAGAGGAGAAATACTGTATTGTAGTAGTTTTATTGAAAGATGTGAAATAAGTGATGGACAGAAGACTAATTTTAGTGTCATGTCTTCAGAGTTCAGGAATGTGAGTGAGTTCTGTGACCAGGAGGCAGAGGCGGTGCTGTCCCTGCTCATGAAGCACGTGGAGCAGCAGCGTGCTGACATCCAGACCAAGAAGAAAGAGTTTGAGGAGAACGAAGCAGAGTTACAAACTAAGATTGACGAGTTAAGGTAAGTAGGAAGAGGTTTGCATCCTTCCACCTAATCATTGCTATCATCAGATTTCCTATTATGCTCTGTTGTATTTGTATTAGTTTTGTTTTATGCTCACTCAGAGGATTTAAGGACATTTCATTGTCTTGTTACTCCTGGGCTAGGGATGAACATACTATGTACAAGTCTCCTCCAGTTGCTTCTGCCCCTTGCATCTAACTCTGTGATTCCCATCCTTTGCAATTGCATCCCTTCATATCACTCTGTCATCCCCTTGATCTTCTTCCCTCAACTGATGTTCTCCAGATTCTTTTAATTGGTTCCTGGTCTTCTCTTCTTACTACCTCTGAAACAAGGCAAAGCCAAGTCTACTTTCCTGACTCCAAACAGCACGCCAGGATAACATGAAGATTTTCCTCTGCAGGTCTGAGGAAGCTGCTCTACAGTACAAGATAAAGAGCAAAAGCACTGAGCTCAGTGAGATGAACCAGAAGATCAGAGAAAAGAAGCAGAAATTAATGCGGACTGAGAGTGAGCTTTCCTACACCAACCTGAACACAATCAAGGAGGAGCTGGCCCAGATGGAGGAGAAGATCCAGGCAGAGGAGGCACAAGTCAGCACTAAAGTGGTGAGGAATGCTGCTGTTGAATGGCCTGAGTGAAGGGGGAGTAAGATTGTACTAAGGGATCAACCAATATTTTTCAATCTGGAGCAATTTCATCATCATTACTAGCCTTCAGTATGCTGTCCATTTTACTTTATCCCAGCAGTCCACTGTATATAGTGTCTATTATAAAGTAAAGCTCCATGCTTATTTTGGTCTTAATTGTTGTACTACTACACTGAGATCTCATTTATTACTTTACTATATTTGCTGGGAGGTTGGGAGGTTATCATATGCATTAAATATAGTTTAGGAGTGCCCTTTACTATTATATTTTGAGAGAGGTATGAGATTAGGAGCTTATTAAATGTTTAGTGTTGTTTAGTATCATGCTATAAGATTGATAAGTTTAGTATTATGTTATGAGAGAGAGAAGATATTAGGTTATTAAATGCATTAAATGTAGTTTAAAAATGCTTTTTACTACTGTTTTGAGAGAGGATTGAGAGCAAGTTGATTGTGGGCATCACAGATTTACCACTACACTGCCATGACTGTGGCCATATTGTCCTTAGTCTTGACTAGTGAATGAGAGTTTCTATGTAGATTTGTGATATTACAGCCATGCTATGTTGAGACTGTCTTATTGCACTGGTCTCACAGTAGCAATCAGAGGATGTTTCCAAGACACTTCTCTAATTCTGGGTAATCTTTTTGACTTGACACTTTGAAAACTGGCTTACTCAGTTTCTCTCTCTCTCTCTCTCTCTCTCTCTCTCTCTCTCTCTCTCTCTCTCTCTCTCTCTCTCTCTCTCTCTCTCTCTCTCTCTCTCTCTCTCTCTCTCTCTCTCTCTCTCTCTCTCTCTCTCTCTCTCTCTCTCTCTCTCTCTCTCTCTCTCTCTCTCTCTCTCTCTCTCTCTCTCTCTCTCTCTCTCTCTCTCTCTCTCTCTCTCTCTTCTTAACCTGAGCCTGTTCTACATAAAAAATCTTCATATGTACCAGGCTGGCAGCCCCACACAGGATGGCCCAGACAAAGCACCACACATTCATATACACATCAATTACATACTTAGCCCTGTCAGTCCCTGATGGAAAGGGATAGTCTCATGGACCACCCTATTAAAGTACTATATAAAGAAATCAAAACAAAATTGAATTAATGTTTGTCCCTGATCCCTTCTGAAAGATGGTGGAGGAAATAGATGAGGAGAAGAGGAAGAGGCGTGAGCTGCAGGGGAACCTTGATGAGGCCAAGCGCTTGGTGTCCAAGATGACACGGCAGGCGGAGGACCGCTCCCAGCTGGACATCCACACCAAAGAGAGGAAGGACCTGGAGAATAAGATTGAGTTTCTGTGAGTACTATTGTATTTACCTTGTAAGTCAGACATTAGTGTATTAGTGTATTACAGTGAGTTAGTGAAAGTAAGATTGATTTTGTGTGTTAAGTATTGTACACTGAAAGTTATAGTTGATTCTGATATTCTCTTATCTTCAGGAAACGTAAACATGCTGAAGAGTTTGAGCACCTTCTTGGTGAAATGCCCCAGGACAACATCAAGAACAAAGTGGACACCTGCATGCACAGCCTGGTGAGTCACTCCAAGGCTTACTGAGGGATGCAAGTTGTGTGTGTGTGATACATGCAGCTTGCAGCATCCCACTGTGCATTATTGAAAGGGTGGAAACAATTTGAGAAACCTTGGAAAAGTAATTGAATAGATGGACTCAAATCTTATTGACTTTACCATATATTAAATATTTCATCCCTTTCACTAGTAAACTGGAACTCTGTACCTGCTTCTGTATTTCCCCATTCCTATAACTTGAATTTTTTCAATATGGAGATCTCAAGACACTTCTCTAATTTTGGTCATATCTTTCAGCTCTTTAGGTACTGGCACCTCAGTGAGTTTATATATATATATATATATATATATATATATATATATATATATATATATATATATATATATATATATATATATATATATATATATATATATATATATATATATATCTGTGTGTGTGTGTGTGTGTGTGTGTGTGTGTGTGTGTGTGTGTGTGTGTGTGTGTTGTGAGACAAAGGGAAATGTTCAGTGACCTCGCTGAACATTTCCCTTTGTGTCTCACAACACAAGGGGGCAGTCACAGTCTGCCCTCTAAAGATAACTTTCTTCCTCTACACAAAACTACAAGCACCTAATAACACACACACCCTTCACTCAAAATCCAAAATTATCATGGCAACTCCTACACCAGCCTCAGAGTTCCCATCTGAGGACTCTGTCATTTTCCCCTCCTACATACATAGGAGGGAAAAATGAAGATGCTTGGGGAGAGAGGCTATTAAACCTGACAGTTGGCAGCATAACAGCTCATTAAATGACAGTTAACACAAGAAATAATGGGTTCAAACTTGATAAAGTTAGATTTTAAAAGACAGGAAAAAATTGGTTCTTAAATAGAGTGGTAGTTGAATGGAATAGACTCAGTGAGCAGGGTGTTAATGCTGAGTAATTAGAGAGCTTTAAAAGGCACACACACACACACACACACACACACACACACACACACACACACACACACACACACACACATATATTTATTCATTTACAATCAGTAGCATCCATGGCCTTTTAAATCTAGCAAAATTTATGAAAGAACTTACATGATATTTCAGGGAGGCTGAGAATTAGTTCTTTTGTTTTTTTTTTATATTTGTGCTGTTGGAATGTTTGTTGTAGAAATTTACTTATTGTATTCACATACCCTGCTTAGGGCCACCATAGTTATATAAACTTTTCAAACCTTCAAGCACACATGCATGCCTAATAAATAAATAAATACTCTGTTCACAGCGAAAGTGCATAGCAGAGACCCAGGAAAGCCTGTCATCCCTGAACAAGAGGAAGGCTCAGCTGGACACAACCATCAAGAGCCTCAAAGTTCAAACAGAAAGGAAAGAGAAGGAGATCACTGGTGAGTCTGTGTACATTCATGAGTGTCCTGTACTCTTGAGTAGCCACAGAAAATGCTGGTAACACCTCTGTTGTGCTTTGTAGAAAATGAGGGCAGTCATTATAAACACTGAGTTTTCCTTTTCTTCTTTTTCAGAATTGGAAAACAAGGTGAACAGCATCTGTGGAGGAATGGACTTGGACAGGTCTCTGGTCAAAGCTAAAAAGACAAAGGAAGACTTGACAGTAAGCCTCTCAAGTGTAGTGTGTTAGCAATGTGATGAAGTAACAATTACAATACTGATTGTCTCATCACATATTTGTTGCATCCATGCCCCTGTCTCAAATTAAATCTTTCATTGCAGCGTGAGAAAGCAGACCTGGCTAGCTCCATTGGTGTGCTCAAAAAATTTCAGGACAGGTTGAGACAGAAGGATTGTTGTCCTTTATGTCACAGAGATTTTGTCGCCAAAGATGAAGTTTTGTCTCTCATCGAAGAGGTTAGTGTTGTTGTAACTGTCATTTCTGTGTACTCATTGGCTGGGCATTGCTTCTGAACTGTAAGAGGTAAAAAACTCACCTGGTGCTTTGTTATATTTGTGTTTCTTAGCATCAAAATTTATGGAGCAAAGGAGATCTGCCTTTTTCACACACCCTTACTGGAGGTAAACTTGTGTAAGACTAAGGTGTGTAACAAAGTTGGAGTATTTGTATGTATAAAAAGTGCATGAACAGGAGTATGTAGTCTCTCATTCTGTCATGGCCACTTTCAGCATCACAGCAGGCTGGAATAGAATACCTGATAAATTTTAAAATCATCATGGCAACTCCTACACCAGCCTCGGAGTCCCCATCTGGGGAGGAGACCATAAATGTCCCCAGGTCGGACTGCCTTTCTGTCGACGATCATAAATGTCTTGACATCCCCCTCAACTTTTTCTTCATTAACTTCTGCAACATTCGCGGTCTAAGATCTAATTTTCAATCTGTAGAACACCACCTCTCCTTTTCTAAACCTCATCTTTTCCTCACTGAAACTCAGGTGTCTGAGGCAACTGACAGTAGCCCCTTTCCTGTTCCCTCCTACTTTCTCTATCCCCATTTTTTATCCAAAGCTGGATGCTGCGTTTATGTGCGCAATGACTTAACCTGCTCTCGTGCCCACGCTCTTGAATCTTCCGAGTTTTCCACCATCTGGCTACAACTACAGAGTCACTCTCATACTAAATTTATCTGTGCTGTATACCTCTCACCTAACTCCTCTGACTATAAGAAATTTTTTGACTTCTTAACTTCCAAAGTGGAGCACATTCTGACCCTCTTCCCTTTTGCAGAGATCTCCATTCTTGGAGACTTCAATGTTCACCACCAGCTTTGGCTTTCCTCTCCCTTCACTGACCATCCTGGTGAACTAGCCAACAACTTTGCTATCCTCCATGACCTAGAGCAATTGGTGCAACACCCTACTAGTATTCCTTACCGTCTTGGAGATACACCCAACATTCTTGACCTTTTCCTGACCTATAATCCTTCTGCTTATGCTGTCACCCTTTCTTCTCAGTTGGGCTCCTCCGATCACAATCTCATATCTTTATCTTGTCCTATCACTCCAATCCCTCCTCAGGATCCCCCTAAGCGAAGGTGCCTCTGGCGTTTTGCTTCTGCTAGTTGGGGGGACCTGAGGAGGTATTTTGCTGATTTTCCTTGGAATGACTACTGCTTCCGTGTCAGAGAACAGTCTTTGTTTGCTGAGCGCATAACAGAGGTGATAGTGTCTGGCATGGAGGCATACATTCCTCACTCTTTTTCTCATCCTAAACCTTCTAAACCTTGGTTTAACACTGCTTGATGTCGTGTTATACATGATAGAGAGGTGGCCCACAAAAGGTACTTAAGCCTTCCATCACCAGAATCTCATGCACTTTATATTTCTGCCCAGAACCATGCCAAGTCTGTTCTCCAACTAGCCAAAAACTCTTTTCATAGATGTCCAACCCTTCAGGAGGTAAACATATCACGCAGGGAAGCCACAGAACACTTGACTTCTGATCTTTCTAAAATTTCTGATTGGGGCAGAGCAAACTTGGTATTGTTCAATGCCTCAAAAAACTCAATTCCTCCATCTATCAACTCAACACAACCTTCCAGACAACTATCCCCTCTTCAATGACACTCAACTGTCCCCCTCTTCTACACTGAACATCCTTGGTCTGTCCTTTATTTATAATCTGAACTGGAAACTTCACATCTCATCTCTAGCTAAAACAGCTTCTATGAAGTTAGACATTCTGAGATGTCTCTGCCAGTTTTTCTCACCCCCCCAGATGCTAACTCTGTACAAGGGCCTTATCCGTCCATGTATGGAGTATGCTTCACATGTCTGGGGGGGGGTTCCACTCATACTGCTCTTCTAGACAGGGTGGAATCAAAAGCTTTTCGTCTCATCAACTCCTCTCCTCTAACTGACTGTCTTCAGCCTCTCTCTCACCGCCACAATGTTGCATATCTAGCTGTCTTCTACCGCTATTTTCATGCTAACTGCTCTTCTGATCTTGCTAACTGCATGCCTCCCCTCCTTTCGCAGCCTTGCTGCACAAGACTTTCTTCTTTCACTCACCCCTATTCTGTCCACCTCTCTAATGCAAGAGTTAACCATTATTCTCAATCATTCATCCCTTTCTCTGGTAAACTCTGGAACTCCCTGCCTGCTTCTGTATTTCCACCTTCCTATGACTTGAATTCCTTCAAGAGGGAGGTTTCAAGACACTTATTCATCAATTTTTGACCACTGCTTTACCCTTTTATGGGACTGGCATTTCAGTGGGCATATTTTTTTTTATTGGATTTTTGTTGCCCTTGGCCAGTGTCCTTCCTACATTAAAAATAAATAAATAAAAAAAAATGTAGGTCTGTGTTGTGTTCTGAAAATTCTATAGTATTCTCCCAGAAGCTGAAACAAAATCAATTTCTTTGGATGGATCATTGTTGCAATTTTGGACAGTTTGGCAACAAAGATAACTTCTGAAGGATTTAAACTGCAGATTTCTTGTTAAAACAGGAAAAAAATTTTGAATTGGAAGCATTGTGTAGCTTAGAAAGCTTACCATGCAGTCAAATTTATTTTCATACAAGTAATGTGTATTTAGGTGTTTGTTTAGAAGATTGCATACTATCATAATAATAAACATTTTTATCATGCCACTGAGGAAGCAATCATGTTAACATTTTATCATAATTTAAGATAGAGAATGAATCAGATATTATTTCTATAATTTGCATTATACAAAAACAATGAAAAAACCTTACTGAACCTGAGTTAAAGAAGGCACTAGACAATATGTATTTCTGCAGATCATGTGATAGAAAAACAGAAGAGAAAGTGAACAAACTGAACTTTAATGATTTCCCTGACCAGCTGGAGGAGAAAGTGAGCAGAATCCCTGAGAAGCTGACAGCTGTGAAAGACAAGCTTGAGGATCAGGAGAAGCTGCACGACCAGATGATCCAGCTGCAGCCTCAGAGGGACCGGGCCATCCAAGTGCATTCCGAACTGGAGAAAATCAGGTGAGTGACTTGGTGACTACACCCACCACTAATGAAAGTGGTACGTATGATAAAACAAACCTTTATTTCAGAGTGTGGGAAAAGTGTCCAGCTCAGCTGAAATTTAGTTATTAATACGAAAATGTGGTAACATCAGCAAGCATTTTGAACATCTGTCAGCTGTCATCTCTCTACATGTCATCACTCAGTTGATTCTTGGTGCCATTAAAGAGTATATAGACTTGCCTTGCTTGCATGGAAATTGTGCCAAATCGTGTCAGTGAATGTCGGTGAGCAGTGTCGTGTTCCTCTCTCAGGGCACAGATGGAGGAAGACATGAAGGAGCTGCAGTCTGTAAACCAGGATATTGAGAACAAGACTGAGCTGTTGGAGATGACCCAGAGTGATGAGGAGACAGCCCACAGCATCCATGGGGATGTCACCACCATAGAGAACCACCTGAAGCGTGTGAAGCAGCTAGGGGTGCTGATAGAGGACTTACAGGCCACACTGGGAGGTGCAGGTGAGAACTATTGTGAAAAGTATTGAAAAATATATTAAGTAAGATGAAAGAAATATGTAAGTGTTTTTGATTTTTAGATTCTAACTTAATGTTATTTTCTGGTGTGACTATTTTATAAAGTGAAATTCACCTGTATTATCAGTATCATCTTGCCACATGTAAAACTGATGATTTCAGTTAATATGTAGACTCTTGAGGCAAAGTTTTCATGTAGAGAGCCACAGTATGACATAGTAGACGAGAGGTGTGCAACAGTGGGTCAGTGGAGTTGCTTTGTGGGAGCAGATGGAGGCCTGAGTTTGGAGGAGGCCATGGCGCAGCATGGAGAGATGGAGGACCACCACCGCAAGACTCAACTCAGGTTGGAAGAGCTGCAGGAGAAGCTGAGAGAGCACCAAGACCGCCTGCAGGGATACAAGAACCGCAAACTTGAGCTTTCCAGACAGGAACTTGAGGTATTGCTTTCATCTGTCTAACTTCTTTCACCATGAGGGATTGGCACTATGCACGAGTCTCCTTCAGTTGTTTCTGTCCCTGCAAACCTGATATCTTCTTGCAGCTTCCCTTATTTTCTTGTGTTCTTGTAAGTCTCTTCCTTTAATGTTCATGTTTATTTCTCTTTTCTCTCATCCTTATCTTCTGTCTAGTATTCATA
>NC_087163.1:40000-77500 GCF_035594125.1 Scylla paramamosain | reverse complement strand
TTTAGAAAGATCAGAAGTCAAGCATTCTGTGGCTTCCCTGCGTGAAATGTTTACCTCCTGAAGGGTTGGACGTCTATGAAAAGACGTGGAAAAGTGCAGGGTGGTATCATCAGCGTAGGAGTGGATAGGACAAGAAGTTTGGTTTAGAAGATCATTAATGAATAATAAGAAGAGAGCAGGTGACAGGACAGAACCCTGAGGAACACCACTGTTAATAGATTTAGGAGAAGAACAGTGACCGTTTACCACAGCAGCAATAGAATGGTCAGAAAGGAAACTTGAGATGAAGTTACAGAGAGAAGGATAGAAAGAGTAGGAAGGTAGTTTGGAAATCAAAGCTTTGTGCCAGACTCTATCAAAAGCTTTTGATATGTCCAAGGCAACAGCAAAAGTTTCACCAAAATCTCTAAAAGAGGATGACCAAGACTCAGTAAGGAAAGCCAGAAGATCACCAGTAGAGTGTCCTTGACGGAACCCATACTGGCGATCAGATAGAAGGTTTTGAAGTGATAGATGTTTAAGAATCTTCCTGTTGAGGATAGATTCAAAAACTTTAGATAGGCAGGAAATTAAAGCAATAGGACAGTAGTTTGAGGGATTAGAACGGTCACCCTTTTTAGGAACAGGTTGAATGTAGGCAAACTTCCAGCAAGAAGGAAAGGTAGATGTTGACAGACAGAGCTGAAAGAGTTTGACTAGGCAAAGTGTAAGCACGGAGGCACAGTTTCGGAGAACAATAGGAGGGACCCCATCAGGTCCATGAGCCTTCCGAGGGTTTAGGCCAGCAAGGGCATGGAAAACATCATTGTGAAGAATTTTAATAGGTAGCATGAAGTAATCAGAGGGTGGAGGAGAGGGAGGAACATGCCCAGAATCGTCCAAGGTAGAGTTTTTTTAGCAAAGGTTTGAGCGAAGAGTTCAGCTTTAGAAATAGATGTGATAGCAGTGGTGCCATCTGGTTGAAATAAAGGAGGGAAGGAAGAAGCAAAGTTATTGGAGATATTTTTGGTTAGATGCCAGAAGTCACAAGGGGAGTTAGATCTTGAAAGATTTTGACACTTTCTGTTAATGGAGGAGTTTTTGGATAATTGGAGAACAGACTTGGCATGGTTCCTGGCAGAAATATAAAGTGCATGAGATTCTGATGATGGAAGGCTTAAGTACTTTTTGTGGGCCACCTCTCTATCATGTATAGCACAAGAACAAGCTGTGTTAAACCAATGTTTGGAAGGTTTAGGTCAAGAAAAAGAGTGAGGAATATACGCCTCCATGTCAGACATTATCACCTCTGTTATGTGCTCAGCACACAAAGACGGGTTTCTGACACAGAAGCAGTAGTCATTCCAAGGAAAATCAGCAAAATACCTCCTTAGGTCCCCCCAACTAGCAGAGGCAAAACGCCAGAGGCACCTTCGCTTAGGGGATCCTGAGGAGGGATTTTACCGATAGGGCAAGAAACAGATATGAGATTGTAATCGGAGGAACCCAATGGAGAAGAAAGGGTGACAGCATAAGCAGAAGGATTATAGGTCAGGAAAAGGTCAAGAATGTTGTTCATATCTCCAAGACAGTCAGGAATATGAGTAGGGTGTTGCACCAATTGCTCTAGGTCGTGGAGGATAGCAAAGTTGAAGGCTAGTTCACCAGGATGGTCAGTGAAGGGAGAGGAAAGCCAAAACTGGTGGTGAACATTGAAGTCTTCAAGAATGGAGATCTCTGCAAAAGGGAAGAGGGTCAGAATGTGCTCCACTTTGGAAGTTAAGTAGTCAAAAAATTTCTTATAGTCAGAGGAGTTAGGTGAGAGGTATACAGCAGCACAGATAAATTTAGTTTGAGAGTGATTCTGTAGTTGTAGCCAGGTGGAAAACTCTGAAGATTCAAGATCGTGGGCACGAGAGCAGGTTAAGTCATTGCACACATAAATGCAACATCCAGCTTTGGATTGAAAATGAGGATAGAGAAAGTAGGAGGGAACAGAAAAGGGGCTACTGTCAGTTGCCTCAGACACCTGAGTTTCAGTGAGGAAAAGAAGATGAGGTTTAGAAGAGGAGAGGTGGTGTTCTACAGATTAAAAATTAGATTTTAGACCACGAATGTTGCAGAAGTTAATGAAGAAAAAGTTGAGGGGGGTGTCAAGACACTTAGGGTCGTCGACAGAAAGGCAGTCCAACCTGGGGACATTTATGGTCCCCTTCCCAGATGGGGACTATGAGGCTGGTGTAGGAGTCGCCATGATAATTTTGAAATTTTTGAGGGAAGGGTGTGTGTGTTATTAGGTGCTTGTAGTTTTGTGTGGAGGAAGAGAGTTGTCTTTAGAGGGCAGGCTGTGACTGCCCCCTTGTGTTGTGAGACACAAAGGGAAATGTTCAGTGAGGTCACAGCTGGGTTTAATGATAAGTTCACAGCACCCCCTGAACAGTGCTTAGACCTCACTGGGAGTAATTATCATTTCAGCAGGTGACTACTGCCTCCTCCTGTTGGTGGCACTGTGACCCATGATAAGCATTGGGTGTTTGGATCTGTGTGTCTGTTGATTTTATTTATTTATGTATTGATATGCTTTGTTGATGTTGTACTGTTTTCTTTACCAATTTATCACTGTAGGAAAGGAAGAGGAATCTTGACGATGAGAAAAAGATCCGAGAAAAGGAGAGAGAAGCCAAGACAGTTCAGCGTGAAATCTCCTCCTTGGAGGAGCGTATCGGAGGATTCAGCTTGGAGACTCTCACTGAGGAGAAGATGCAGCTCAGCAATAGAGGAACTTCCCTTCAGACAAAGGTGGGTGCTGGAGTGTGTGCAGGAACATCAAAGGCTGTGGTGTTAGCTTGGTATGAAGTTTCCAATTGAGAAAGATGGTGAAAGTGTGTATGTGTGTGTGTGTGTGTGTGTGTGTGTGTGTGTGTGTGTTTACCTAGTTGTGCTTTATGGGAAAAGAGCTATGCTCATGCTGTCCCATCTTCATATCTTTTAATATCCAACTTAGCCTTGAATCCATGTATACTTTCTGCATTTACTATCTCCTCATCCAGACTGTTCCATACATCAATACTTCTATATGGGAAACTATACTTTTTGACATCTCTTCTACAAGCACTCCTCTTCAGCCTCTTTCCATGTCCTCTAGTATCTCGTGTATCCCAGACCATTAAGTCACTCCGGTCCACCTCCTCTACTCCTTTATATGCTTTATGTATCACAATCAAGTCTCCCCTTTCTCTCCTCTTTTCCAACGTTGGTAGATGTATCCTTGCCAGTCTCTCTTCATATGACAAGTCCCTGATACTTGGTACCATCTTCGTAGCTGCTCTCTGAACTCTCTCCAACTTCCTTATATCCTTTTTCTTGTATGGCAACCACACAACTGCTGCATATTCTAGTCTAGGTCTTATCAGCGACACGATCATCTTCCTGACCATCTCTTCATCCATATATGCAAAGGCCTGCCTTATTCTTCTCAACAAGCTATAGATTTCTCCTTGAATTTTGCTAATGTGTCTCTCTGGGGCCAGGTTCCCAGTCACTGTAACACCAAGATCCTTTTCCCCTTCTGCTCCCCTCAACCTTACACCATTCAACACATAATTTCCTTTTACTCTTCTTGTATTTTTCCAAATTCTATTACTTTACACTTCTTTAAATTAAATTCCATTTCCCATCTATAACTCCACTCTGATATCTTGTTCAGGTCTTCTTATAATGTTCCACAGTCCTCTACACTCTCAACTTTCTTCAGCAACTTTGCATCATCCGCAAAAAGGCTCATGTAGCTGTTCACACTCCCTGTCATATCTGCAAACATGATTGGTGCAAGTACTGAGCCTTGGAGTACTCCACTTATGACTTCCCTCCATGATGATTTTTTATCTTTTACCACCGTTCTCATTTCTCTGTTTGTCAAGAAAATTTTCCATTCATCTGCAGGGGCCCCCTTAGCCCACCATTATGCTTCAACTTCCACAACATTTTCCTGTGTGGCATTTCATCAAAGGCCTTCTTCAGGTCTAAATAAACACAATCTGCCCATCCATCTCTTTCATCTCTAGAATATTCATCCATCTTTAGAATAAAAACTCCGTAAGTTTGTAACACACGATCTCCCTCTCCTAAATCCAAATAGTTGCTTTATTATCACTTCATTTCCTTGTAGATACTGCATTCATTTATCCTTCATCAATCTTTCACACATTTTGCACACCACACTTGTTAGAGACACAGCTCCATAGTTTAAGGGCTCCTCTTTACTACCACCTTGGCACTACCACCTTTACTACCACCACCTGGCACTATGTTGGCTCTCTTCCATTCAGTTGGAACTCTACTTTCAATTAGGGAGCTCTCAATAATATTATGCATTACCCCTGTCAACTGCTGCTTGCACTCTTTTAGTATCCATCCTGACACTCCATCAGGTCCAGGGGCCTTCCTAATCTAGTCCCTCCATCTGTTTCTGGACATCCTCTTCAGTCACTTGGATTTCTCCCACATCCATTTACTCACTCATCTCACTCTGCCACACAAATGTTCTCTCTTTTGTGAATACTGATTGAAAACTCCTGTTCATTATCTCTGCCAATTCAGCCAGATTCTCACACATTTGACCATTCACCTTCAATCTGCTTATTCCTTCTCTATTTTTCATTTTGCTGTTCACATATCTGAAGAATAGTTTTGGTTTCTTTGCATTTGTCCATAACATCTTTCTCATAATTTTTCCTTTCTTCTCTAATAACCTTACATATTCATTTCTTGTAGTTGTGTAGTTTTGCCATGGCTCCTGCGTATTTTTCCTCTGCCATCTATTCCGTGCCGTTTCCCTCTACTCCCTAGCTGTTTCACATCTTCTGTTATACCAGTCATTGCTGTATCTCGTCTTTGTCTCTACTTTCGGTACATATCTTTTCACTCCCTCTTTATAAATATTGATGAAAGCTTCCCACTTCTTTTGCACATTACTTGCTGTGATAAGTGTACTCCAGTCTGCTTCACCAAAGTATCTCCTCATTTGTTCAAAATTTGACTTACCATAATTAAATCTTTCACTTTTATAATCTTCACATCTGCTTTCCTCTCTTTTTTTCTTTAATACAAAACCTTATCATGACATGGTCGCTTTTTCCTAGTGGACAATTATAGTTCATGTCTTCTATAATATATGCTTCTTTTGATAATACCAAATCAAGTCTTGATGGCTCCTCTCTTTTTCTGTATCTAGTGTTTTCCTCAACCCACTGTGTCATAATATTGTTCATTGCCAGTTTCAGAACCTTATCTCCCCATGAGTCTTCTCTTCCTCTTGTGTTCCACTCCTCCCAACTTATCTCTTTACAATTAAAATCTCCCATTATAACAATTTTGTTGTTTTCTTTAATTTTCTTTACAAGCCATTCTTTCGTCTCACTCAGCAACTATTCATGCTCTTGTCTTATTCTAGGTCTTTGTTTTTGGTGGGACATACACCACTGTGACATATCATCTTCCTCTTCTTCCATTTATTAGTTGTAAGTTTAGGCCTTCCACCAAGCCTTCTGCCTTTTCCACACTCTCTACCCTGATACCCTTTTTAACAAGCATCATCACTCCATCTCCTTTTCCACATCTGTTTCTTATCCACATATTGTACTTTTCCCCTCCTAAAGTTGGTGTCTCTGAATCTCTTAGTGTAGTTTCTACCATTGCCATGATGTCTGGTTCATTTGCTTTTATAAATTCATTCACTTCATCCATCACTGGCAAACACTAGTGTGGATGGTTTAGTTTCACTGTCCATGTCCTTCCCTCTCTTACAGCTGTGCCTCTGCACCCCACACTCTTCGCTTGTACCACTTCCTCAACCTTAGGTCCATTACTCTCCAGAAAAAAAGTTCCCTTTCCTCTTGTGTTCTCTCTCTTTTGTGTGTGTGTGTGTGTTGCTTTACTTGGGCCATTCCATGTGGAGTTGCTGATCTAGTATATAAATAGATAGATCATTAGCTATACCAAATATCCTTTACTGAATAATGGAAACATCCTAATAATTATCACTTAAAGGATAATTTTCCCTATAACAATTCTGTACAGGGAGGTTAGCCTGAGATATACATGTAGAAAGATACATGCACAAATTCCGTTGATACATTTCCCAAGTTTTTAACAACCTAAGAGTGAAAATCTGGAAAAAAATACCTGACCCAGCTAGTTGTGGGACAGCTTCCTGAGTGGTGGTTATGTCCACTGTAGGAAGTAACAGGTTCTTGAGTGTGAGGCAGTGGGCAGGGGCATGTGTGGATGGCCTTTGTGGTATGAAACATACCGTTAGCCGTGATTGCTGATGGCTGTGTGAAGTTGCCTCACCATTACATGTTCAAGTTTTCAGCAGACTGCTATGCACTTCTCCAGCCCATTCAGAAATAGGTGTGGTGAAGTAATGAGCTGTCCTCATTTGGCAGCAGTGTTGTGATTGTGAGAAGAGGCAAATCCAACAGCTCAGTTCAAAACTTCATCAACATCTTAGTATTCATAGTTCAGTGCATTAATCACATGCTCTGAAAATCTACTGGAAGGAAAGAGGATGGAAGGCTGAGAATCATTCCCAGATTTTTGTCTATTTTCCTTTTTCTAACTCATGTCAGCAAAGAATAAATTATGAATAATAAATAAAAACAAAGCATTTCATAGAAAAGATCTGACAATGTTAATTGATCCATATGCATACACAAGATCCTTTGCTGAAGTGCTCTCTAATAAAAAGACCAACACTGTCAGAGTTGATAGGGATCAGTGACACTTCCTGACAAAATGGTGTGCTAATCTGTGTGGTTCTTCCTTCAGAAATCAAAACTGGAAGGCAATCTTCAAGAACTGGAAAAAAAAATTTCACTCTTGAAGAGGGACCTTGAGCGCAAAGAGATGAAAGAAGCTGCTTATAACTTCAAGAAGAAAATGCTGGAGTTGAAGGTCAGTTTTGTGCTATTTTAAGTCCCTTCCTTTAACAGACTGCCTTCAGTTCTTAACACTTCACTGCTGTGTCACCATCTTCTGTCATTATTTCTGTGATCAATGCTCATCTGAATTTGATAACTGCATGTCTCATCACTCCTGTGGCCTTGCTGCACCAGACTTTCTATCTACTCATTCTCACCCATATTCTGCCCACCATACTAATACAAGAGTTAACTAGTACCATTACTCTTTTTTACCATTCACTGAGTTCTCCACACCAGTGCACCGAGATGGCTGTTGAGGATGCCAACATCTACCACAAGGTGCTAGACACAGCCATCATGCGCTTTCATCGTGAGAAGATGAAAACACTCAACAGCATCGTACGGGAGCTGTGGCGCCAGACCTACAAGGGCAATGACATCGACTACATAGAAATTAGAACTAAAGACACCGAGGCCAAAGGTGGGTTGTTTTGTACTTTGTGGCATTATTGGTGTAGTGTTGGGCTTTATTGTGGAAGTATGTGATCAGCAGTGCTATACCTGAGCTCCTTGGGTGTACAGTGGTGTAATTATCCTACAACCATAATCTGTACCAAAATCACCATCAGGAGCAAAAAATGGTCATATGGCAAGACATTATTCTAAAAAGTAAATAAATAAATAAAAGATTTTTTTTTTAATATATAAGAAATTAAAATATACAGAAAAGAAATCACTTACAAGTGCAGGAAAATACATATAAGCAATGCCTTTTACCTAATCATGCATAGCATACTGTTTATCACTAGCAAATGTACCCATTAAATCACAAAATATAAATTTTGTATTCACTCCCCCAAGTGATGAGCTGCAGCTGGCTTGGGTGGGTTGGCGGTTAGCAGGAAAAAGCTCACTCTGTTGCTTGGCAATCGTGACATGATTGGGATGCTGTGTGAGCCATTCTAAGCAAAACAAAAAAAATTTATATTTCTTTGGTTGTAAGACATATATGTCATATGCCAAGTACCCACTGTATAGTAGAGTGGTGCACAAGACTGTCCCCTTCCACCAAGGGCTGACGGGGTTAAGAGTGTGAATGTGTGTGTATGAGAATGTGGTGCTTTGTCTGGGCCACCCTGTGTGGGATTGCTGGCCTGTTACATAGATAGACAGATTATGTACTGTCTCTCGTTCATGTGATAATTTTCTTTTTTCCTATTTCAGGAGCTGACAAGCGGCAGACATATGACTACAGAGTAATCATGGTTAAAAATGATACTGAGATGGACATGCGAGGGAGGTGCTCTGCTGGCCAGAAAGTGTTGGCTTCGCTGCTCATCAGGTGCCCACTCACTGCAGTTGGTTGTTGTGGAAAAAAATGACAGTATCCTCCTCACTGTATGTGTTTGTAGTAGTGCATGTTCACTGCAGCTCCTTCCAAACAGTGGCTGGAACTCTTCTCTATGCACCTCATGCCTATGCATCAGTTCTCTTGTATATTCAACTTTTTTTTTTTTCTTACCACAAGTTTAGTTTTTTATATTGTGTGTACACATTTTAACTCCTGGTTGTGTTTCAGGATGGCTCTTGCCGAGACCTTCAGTTCCCAGTGTGGTATCCTGGCTTTGGATGAACCTACGACCAACCTGGACAGAGAAAACATTGATGCGCTTGCTATGGCCTTGACTGAGTAAGTGTTCCTTTATCCAGTACAAAAGTTTTTCATCAAGGGAGGTATAAAGTCTTGCATAGATTAGACTTGGGAACAACAGCCCTCTCCTGAAAGTCACTATCTCGGCCTGTTGTGGGCAGTGGAAAAATTGTCAGCGCTATACTCATGGTGGGCCTGGATGTGAGCATAGCAAAGCTAACACATCTTTGCAGCCAGAGTGTAGTAACCAGCAGTGTAATGTTGCTGCTTTTCAAAATATTGTAGCTACTCATACATGGCCAGTCTGTCTTTATTATTCTTTAGTATTAATATTTTATTTTTTTTTTTTGTTTTTTTCCAGGATTGTAAATGCTCGCAGAAACAGGGCCAGCAGCCAGCTCATTGTCATCAGCCACGACTCAAATTTCCTAGAGAAGTTGGCTTACTCGTCTCTTGTTGATGAATACATTGAGGTGACCAGGAATGAAATGTAAGTCATTTTCATTATTTCTATAGTTTTTCCTGTATTTTCTAGTCAAGCTGCCATTGTAAAATATCAACAGATCATTCCTTGAGCTTAACTATAAAGACACCATGGACAGAAAAATGAGTGATGGAGTTATCTTGTAGTACCTGCAGTCTTATTTCCTTACTGTAAAAGTCTATTAGAATCAATAAGCACATGTCACTGTCATCTTCAGTTTTTCTTTCATTCAAATAGGATGGTCAACTTGAGTTTTCTTCCATTCTTGTAGTGTGGAAGTGCACAATTAAGATTCTCAATAATTAAAAATGTCCATACCAATTGTAGAATGTCTAGGAGGTAGGAGCACTGAGACACTGTTGGTTGAGGGTGAGTTGTGCCTATACATACTCAGCACCAAGTGTAGTAATAAGTCAATGTAATTTGGTCATCAGGAAATATATAAGAATGATGTGTCTGATGTAATTGCTGAAAATATAGGAGTGGTGTGTAAGTGTAGAAAGGTGAGTCATTTCAGTCTGAGGGAGCAGCTGCCATGCAGGTGACTGTAAGGACATAAACTAAATAGTAGAGGGAGTGTGAGAGAATGAGAGGACTAATGTCAATAGTACGCTACTACTATTATATTATACAGCCACACTAATGCAGGTTTTTCTTTCAGGGGTTTATCACAAATCACCAAGTGTAGGACCAAGGAAGCCACAAGAGTGTGAGACAGCCAAACTGTTCCAGTCAACTGTGGGAGTCTGTTTTATTATAATTATTTTTACATTAAATTTGTTCCTTACTTGATTTTTACAAGAATTAGATTGTTTGACACACACAGTTACAAAAGTTAAGCACACAACACAAAACACAAGAAAATAAAAATTAACTCATAAGTAATATTTTGTTTTTAAACAATCAGGAGATTCATTAAAAATCCTTCTTATTCATTTATATATATATATATATATATATATATATATATATATATATATATATATATATATATATATATATATATATATATATATATATATATATATATATATATATATATCACTTGACTTTGTTTACATAGAAACTTTAGTATTTGGTTCTAGAAATAAATAAATAAAAAAAATTGTATCCTCTCAACTCATCTGTAAACAAGGAAAAATAAATACTGTGATTAAACTTAGGATGACACAAACCAAGAAAGGAAAGAGAAACTGTGAAAGTAAGCAACAGAGTGTAAGATACATACGTGATTTGCTCTGCATGAAAAAAAAAAGAAAAAAAAGCAGGTAATGTATGCAGACCGGTACAAGTAAGAGCTACACAAGAACACTAAGAGTACAGTAGAGCAGAGCACCACTTGCCAAGCTGCTACTCAGAACCCTCCTACTACTACTGATCCTGCTTCCACTACATTGAGTATTTCGGAGGGAAATAGTGTGGGGAATAAGTTTACTTAACGGCAGGAAAAAACACCGTGGCTGCTCCTGATAAGGACAGGCGCTGTACTGTATATATATATATATATATATATATATATATATATATATATATATATATATATATATATATATATATATATATATATATATATATATATATATATATATATATATCTGTGTGTGTGTGTGTGTGTGTGTGATGCCCTCCCTCTCTTTGCCGTCCTCGCTTGCTGCTCCTGACTCCAGTAAAGGTGCTGCACTTACGCAAAGACAGGGATGAAGATGATAGATTGATTGATTGATTGTCTGATACATTTATTGTTGCATTAATAATGAAATACAACAAAGGAGGAGGACGGACCTTGCCACCCACCCCCTGGGCAAAGACTTAAGGGTAGAGTATCAAAATTATAAAAATATAGTATACATTACAAGAATATAAGTAAATAAATAAATACAGATATTGCACACCTTATTGCATAAATATCCTACAGTCTGGGAGCAAACTGTAAATACTAGTAACACCTTGACTCACAACACAAGGGGGCAGTCACAGCCTGCCCTCTAAAGACAACTCTCTTTCTCCACACAAAACTACAAGCACCTAATAACACACACACCCTTCACTCAAAAATTTTAAAATATGGCGACTCCTACACCAGCCTCGGAGTCCCCATCTGGGGAGGGGACCATAAATGTCCCCAGGTCGGACTGCCTTTCCGTCGACGACCCTAAGTGTCTTGACACCCCCCTCAACTTTTTCTTCATTAACTTCTGCAACATTCGCGGTCTAAGATCTAATTTTCAATCTGTAGAACACCACCTCTCCTCTTCTAAACCTCATCTTCTTTTCCTCACTGAAACTTAGGTGTCTGAGGCAACTGACAGTAGCCCCTTTTCTGTTCCCTCCTACTTTCTCTATTCTCATTTTCGATCCAAAGCTGCTGCGTTTATGTGCGCAATGACTTAACCTGCTCTCGTGCCCACGCTCTTGAATCTTCCGAGTTTTCCACCATCTGGCTACGACTACAGAGTCATTCTCATACTAAATTTATCTGTGCTGTATACCTCTCTCCTAACTCCTCTGACTATAAGAAATTCTTTGACTACTTAACTTCCAAAGTGGAGCACATTCTGATCCTCTTCCCTTTCGCAGAGATCTCCATTCTTGGAGACTTCAATGTTCACCACCAGCTTTGGCTTTCCTCTCCCTTCACTGACCATCCTGGTGAACTAGCCTACAACTTCGCTATCCTCCATGACCTAGAGCAATTGGTGCAACACCCTACTCGTACTCCTGACCGTCTTGGAGATACGCCCAACATTCTTGACCTTTTCCTGACCTCTAATCCTTCTGCTTATGCTGTCACCCTTTCTTCTCCGTTGGGCTCCTCCGATCACAATCTCATATATTTATCTTGTCCTATCACTCCAACCCCTCCTCAGGATCCCCCTGAGCGAAGGTGCCTCTGGCGTTTTGCCTCTGCTAGTTGGGGGGACCTGAGGAGGTATTTTGCTGATTTTCCTTGGAATGACTACTGCTTCCGTGTCAGAGACCCGTCTTTGTGTGCTGAGCACATAACAGAGGTGATAGTGTCTGGCATGGAGGCGTACATTCCTCACTCTTTTTCTCGTCCTAAACCTTCTAAACCTTGGTTTAACACAGCTTGTTCTCGTGCTATACATGATAGAGAGGTGGCCCACAAAAGGTACTTAAGCCTTCCATCACAAGAGTCTCATGCACTTTATATTTCTGCCCGGAACCATGCCAACTCTGTTCTCCAACTACCCAAAAACTCCTTCATTAACAGAAAATGTCAAAACCTTTCAAGATCTAACTCCCCTCGTGATTTCTGGCATCTAGCCAAAAATACCTCCAATAACTTTGCTTCTTCTTCTTTCCCTCCTCTACTTCAACCAGATGGCACCACTGCTATCACATCTATTTCTAAAGCTGAACTCTTTGCTCAAACCTTTGCTAAAAACCCTACCTTGGACGATTCTGGGCTTGTTCCTCCCTCTCCTCCACCCTCTGACTACTTCATGCCACGTATTAAAATTCTTCGTAATGATGTTTTCCATGCCCTCGCTGGCCTAAACCCTCGGAAGGCTTATGGACCTGATGGGGTCCCTCCTATTGTTCTCCAAAACTGTGCCTCCGTGCTTGCACCTTGCCTAGTCAAACTCTTTCAGCTCTGTCTGTCAACATCTACCTTTCCTTCTTGCTGGAAGTTTGCCTACATTCAACCTGTTCCTAAAAAGGGTGACCGCTCTAATTCCTCAAACTACCGTCCTATTGCTTTAATTTCCTGCTTATCTAAAGTTTTTGAATCTATCCTCAACAGGAAGATTCTTAAACATTTATCACTTCACAACCTTCTATCTGATCGCCAGTATGGGTTCCGTCAAGGCCGCTCTACTGGTGATCTTCTGGCTTTCCTTACTGAGTCTTGGTCATCCTCTTTTCTGGTCTCCCTGTCACTCATCAACAGAATCACGGCCTTTGGTGAACACACTGGCATTGCTAATAAGATAGGAAGTTGCCACGCGTGATTTGGGAAATAGAATGTGATGTGATGTATTCGATATTAGCTACTGTTTTTGTTTTGTAATGCAGTTTAGTACAGAGCAGAAATTCGTGTTACCAAATGGTCCAGCGTCTTATTTTAACTTTTATAAATTTCTAGAGATCTATTTAGGTTTTCAGAGGTATTTTCGTGACTCTAGGAAAAAAAGAATCCAGCTCTACGTGTTTCTTATGTAATTCAACTTATTACACAACAGGAATCCGTGTTATCATATCTTCCCGCGTCTTATCTGAACTTTTATCATGTTCTGGTCTGTTATTTAGGTTTTCAAAGGCATTTTCATGACTAGCACAAAAATCCATCTATTCTTGTTTGTTCTGTAATTTTTATATAACAGAAGAGAAACTCGTATCCTCAAACGATCTGGCGTCTTATCTTTCTTAATTTTTATCAGGTTCTAGTAGAAATTATGTACGTTTTTATGTTTCTGGGTAAAAAAGAAAAAATCTATCTTCCCTGTTTATTCTGTAATTCATTTAACTACAGCAGAACAAGAACAACATGCTAAAACATTCCGGTTGCATTGCGAGAAGTTTTGTGGAGCAGAGTTGTGAAATATTGTCTGCTGCTGAATTACTGACGTGTCCTTAAGCTTCACCTATATTGTAATAGCACGTTTTTCTTGATTTCTGGCCTGGTGTTCTAGAGTGTATGGTGTCTTATATAGGGAACAGTGAGAAAGGACCTTCACTCCTCTCCCTGTGGTTCAGTGGCTGATGTCTCTTCTTATTTTTTTTCTTCTCCCTCGTCACTCGGTCAAGGAAACAGAGTCGCCCCCTTTAAAAGATAAAACCCCTCTGTAACCTGGCTTTGGTCTGTATGACATCAAATCGCTCCACTCCCTCCCTTATCCACTCTTTAAATTCCCTTATACTCTTTACCCAATCTTAATAACCCTAGGAACACTTCAGCAATATAATATCTGAAGAGTCTTTTCTGGAATCAACTCAGACAGGTTGGAATTACTTGAATCGCGCTGACACACCTTCTCCTCACACTCCGTCTCTTAAACGTCCTTTAAATTCCCCTATACTCTTTACCCAAGCTTATTAACCCCACAGATACTTTCTTACTACAATATCTTAAGTCTAATACGTAATCATATCAGAGGCTGGAATTGTTTGAATTTCGCGCGAAAACATCCGCTCTTCAAACCATCTAAATTGTGTTATACTCCTTATCCAAGCCTACTAACCCTAGGAACACTTCAGAACTACAATATCTTAATAGTATAGTGCGGAATCATGCCTTTACACGCTTCAGTTACGCTCTAATAAACTCCTTTCAATAGCGAGAAAATATGAGCTGTCAAGTGAATGGCATCTACCATCACCATGACAACGGGTCGTGAATAGCCAATCCCAGCCCGCCATTTCATCCGGGACCTCAAGATGACCACACTGATACAATATAGTTTAATTTCCAGCCAAGATCAGAGTTAACCGAGACATATATGGTGGATAAAAAGCTCTTAAAAATATGGGTGTTCCGAGGAAAGTATACCACTAGGGAATGTGGGTTACATTAGTAATGGAGGAATATTTTGACAGCAGACGAAACTAAAGGTACAGTTACTAGTTAGTGTTTTTGTGTGTTTGTTTATGTGTGTGTCGTGGAGGAGTGATCTGTGCCTGTCCATGTGGCTGTATGATGAACCAGGCGTGAGTATTCAGCATTTGACCAAACACACGCACGCAGAGACTGTCCCTTTAAACCTTCGTCCCTTTAAACCTTCGTCCCTTTAAACCGTACCCAAATAAACGCTTTCGATTCGCGTAGGCAGACCAGGCTAGCTCTCTCTGACCGAGCCATGTGACGTATTTTTAGTCATATGCTCCTAGTGAGAGTAACCCGCCGGCTAGGGAGTCTGGGAGTGTTAACTGGTTATTTAACAGAGTAGAAGATGAGAGAGAGACTGGGATGTGTGATGGATGAGTGACAGGGAGAAGAAGGGTGTAATCTGTTTGACGTAAGGGTGACAGGCTGTGTGCGTCCGTGTGTACATGTATGTGGGTGGGTGTGGGTGACTGGGTGTGTGTGGTGGGTCAGTGTCCGTATGTATGTGTGTATTACCCTTGTGAGACCCGCTCTGTGTGTATGTGTGTGTGTGTGTGTGTGTGTAGGGAGGGAGAGACACGTGAGTAAAGAAGGGAGGATGGGGGTCAGGAAAGAGGAGGAGGAGGAAGAGGGCTGACTGGGTGGAGCTCTTAAAGATAGTATTCAGAAATTACGTGTTTTCTTGACGGCTTCGCTGAGTCACTGTGTTAGGGAAGAGGAAGAGGAGGAGGATGAGGATATAGAAGTGATGTAAGCATAGGTAGGTTTTAAGTTAGTGTCGGTAAGGTTTAGGTGATGTTAGGTTAGGCCACGTAAGTTGAAGTGTGTTAGATTGTAAGGTTAAGTAAGGTTTGGCTGTGTAAAAGATGAGGTGAGGTTAGGTTAAGATAGTGTGTTAGGTTAGGTAAGTTAAGGATAGGTTAGACTAGCATAGTTTAGGTTATATTAGATGAATTTACATTAACTTGCATAGGTTAGATTAGATTAGATTAAAGTAAGATTTGGATGACATAGGTTACGTTAGATCATGTTAAGTTATAGCAGATTAATTAGGTTAGTTAAGGT
Source organism: Scylla paramamosain (assembly GCF_035594125.1). Lineage (NCBI taxonomy): Eukaryota > Metazoa > Arthropoda > Malacostraca > Decapoda > Portunidae > Scylla > Scylla paramamosain. The sequence continues at coordinate 61,832 of NC_087163.1, read as the reverse complement.
AATTGAGTTAGCAAAGGTTGCATTAGGTTAAACTAGCATAAGTGAAGAAGTTAAGTTAGATTAGGTGAGGAATGAGTAGGTTAGATGAGAGGAGGTGAGGTTAAGTTAGATTAGGTGAAGTGTAGTTGGAAAATGTCATAGGAAAAAATTGTAGTTAATATTGGATGCAAAATATCAAAGTAAGATTAGCTAAAGAATTTTTAACGTTGGGAATAGTAATCCATATATATATATATATATATATATATATATATATATATATATATATATATATATATATATATATATATATATATATATATATATATATATATATATATATATATATATATATATATATATATATATATATATATATATATATATGGGAGTATATTTTTTGTAACTGTGAATGATAAGATTCCATTTTTCAGTGTTGCCATGGTGACGGTGGTGGTGGGCATGATACAGATGCGGGAGGTGGAGTTTGTGCCCGATGGAGACATGCAGCTGGACAAATTGTGTTGCTCATTGGTCAGACTGGAGTTTACATGTGTACCTCCTTCACCATCATTGGTGGACACTTCACCATGAGTGTTAGTGAAATGTGCTCTCTTTGTTAGTTTATTTGTATATCAGAAAAATTTAAGGCCAGTTAGTTGTCTAGACTTTAAGTCTTAAAATGAGAAAATAAATCTACATATTTTTTTAAAAGCAAACAGTTAAGGCATTGTAAAGTAAAAGTCAAAATGTATTTTGGTTATTATTTTTTTTTGCAATCAACAACTTTCATGTATAATGAAATAAATACATTCATCAAACTTAATATCATATTTAATAACAGCTAGAGGTACCAATTTGCAGATGTCTATGGAAAATTTGTATGATAATCTTGTGGCCAACAAAAAAGGATACAATGAATGATGACTTATTATTGTAAGAAATCTTTCAGAGTTGTTGTTGTGTACTTTCACATTCCATAGAGACAGGTTTTTCCTTCACTTTTCAGCATTTAAAAAGTGATAATTTCAACAGGATGCTTGAGCTGTCACGGTGCTGCTGCTGTTGTCTGCCATCATCCCCCTGACACAGACCACCCTGCAGACCACCTTCATCCTGGGTGCCACACGTCACTGCTGCTACAACTCAGAGCAACTGGAGCGCAAGCCAGGAAGGGAGTTAGTAACTTTTCACTTAATTTGTTGTTTATTTGAGGGCCTAATGACAGACACATAATGGAATGAGTATTTGTGAATGTTTGTTTATATCTAGATACAGCATTCACATATCTTTTAAGTGCCACCTTCCAAAAACAATGTCAGCCAGAAAAATAACTGATGAATCTAATTACATTTCAAGTCAAAAAGTTTTCCTTTAACCACTTTGCTCCAGATGCTTAAAAACATGCGTTGCTCACATACATGGCGTCGCGTAGGCTCGTGAGTGGTAACTTATCTAATTTCTAATAATTTCTAATATAATTTCTGTGTGTGTGTGTGTGTGTGTGTGTGTGTGTGTGTGTGTGTGTGTGTGTGTGTGTGTGTGTGTGTGTGTGTGTGTGTTTTATGTATGAGTGACACTGGCCAAGGGCAACAAAAATCCAATAAAAAAATATGCCCACTGAAATGGCAGTCCCATAAAAGGGTCAAAGCAGTGGTCAAAAGTTGATGAATAAGTGTCTTGAAACCTCCCTCTTGAAGGAATTCAAGTCATAGGAAGGTGGAAATACAGAAGCAGGCAGGGAGTTCCAGAGTTTACCAGAGAAAGGGATGAATGATTGAGAATACTTGTTAACTCTTGCATTAGAGAAGTGGACAGAATAGGGGTGAGAGAAAGAAGAAAATCTTGTGCAGCGAGGCCGTGGAAGGAGGGGAGGCATGCAGTTAGCAAGATCAGAAGAGCAGTTAGCATGAAAATAGCGGTAGAAGACAGCTAGAGATGCAACATTGCGGCAGTGAGAGAGAGGCTGAAGACAGTCAGTTATGTTTGTGTGTGTGTGTGTGTGTGTGTGTGTGTGTGTGTGTGTGTGTGTGTGTGTGTGTGTGCGCTGATGCAGCTGAGAAGGTTGCCTTATGATAATTATTGACAAATGAAGGTAATGGATGCGCATGTCATTACTACTTTTTTAAGTGTGTGTGTTATGTACACACACACACACACACACACACACACACACACACACACACACACACACACACACACACACACACACACACACAAAGAGAAGTAATAGACACGCATCCTTTACCTTCATTCATCAATAATTGTCATAAGACGACCTTCCCAGCTGCATCATTACACACACACACACACACACACACACACTTACACACCACGTAGTGTAGTGGTTAGCACGCTCGGCTCACAACCAAGAAGGCCCAGGTTCGAATCCCGGGCACGGTGAGGCAGATGGACAAGCCTCTTAATGTGTAGCCCTCTTAATGTGTAGCCTCTTAATGTGTAGGTACAGGATGTAACCCGAGGTGATGTGACTTTGCTGCCCCGGTGTGTGGTGTGTCATTGGCCTCAGTCCTACCCAAAGATCAGTCACCATGAGCTCTGAGCTCTTACACACACACACACACACACACACACACACACACACACACACACACACACACACACAGAGAGAGAGAGAGAGAGAGAGAGAGAGAGAGAGAGAGAGAGAGAGAGAGAGAGAGAGAGAGAGAGAGAGAGAGAGAGAGAGAGCAAAATGGCAATGAATGAAACAGGGAGGAGGGGGAACTGTGTGTGAAGGAAAACATCATCTACGTGAAACATTTGATTGATTATAAAGCACATGTGCATCATATATAGTCATGAATGTGGAGGAACAGCAGAGTGAGTGATCAACCACAGAAAGGAGAGAGTCGGACATGCGGAGAGAATGGAAGGGGAACAATTTGAGAAGATAAGCATGCAAATACATAAATATAAGGTGGAATAACAGTGTTTGGTGGGAAGATGAAAGAGAGATGCCTGTTTATGAAGCAAAATGGTTGTGCAAGAGAGGAATGATTGGAAAACCATTCCCACCAAAGCCAACAGACCTTACACCATATTTTTACAAACCACAGCATCTCTATTCATCCATTCTGTGTGTCTTCTCTTCTCTCTCTCTCTCCACTCTTAATGCTGCTGTGGGTCTCTGGGCTGGAGTACATCAGAGAAAGATTGACACCGACTTATATATGAGAGGATGTTGTCTGTAACTATGCTATGGGGACATTGCAAGTTTGTGGGGTGTAGTGAATGAATAAGTGTGTCCTCTATAGCATACTTAAAAACCACACTCTCACATGGAAATCAATCTCTCTCTCTCTCTCTCTCTCTCTCTCTCTCTCTCTCTCTCTCTCTCTCTCTCTCTCTCTCTCTCTCTCTCTCTCTCTCTCTCTCTCTCTCTCTCTCTCTCTCTCTCTCTCTCTCTCTCTCTCTCTCTCTCTCTCTCTCTCTCTCTCTCTCTCACTACAGCCTACAGACTCACTATTTCCTTAACCACACCTCTTGCCTGAAACAAATTAAAAACTTTTATCCTTCTCCAATCACATTTCAATTTTGTACTTAGTCACAATCACACAGTATATGTTGTTAATTTCAACTTTACTTTCAGGTTACCTTCTTGTTGATGTGCAATCTTGCTACGTGGGCAATCAACATTTAAAAATAGCAATGTGGTGCTTCCTTAATGCAAATAGTCTTGGCCCAAAAAAACTTTTGATGTCAAACACTAACTTCTCTTAAATCTTACTAAAAAGTATGCGCATCACTTTCTGATTTCATCCCAATGGCACACAAACCAAAATACCTGAGTATGGAGATGGCTGGACTACCTCCTTTGGCCACCCCTGTTATATCTTAATTTCCCAGTCTTTCCTGTGTGCTGGTTAAGCTACTCACTGCTGAAGTCCCTGGAAACTAGGTAGAATAATTTAGAATGACATGGTTAAGTTAATGCTGATAAAATCTCATTTGTAATATTCAGGAAGATTGAATTATTCTTCCTCTGTTGAAGCAAATGATATAACATTGACTAGAAGCTTTCACAATATTTATAAGCTTTCTTGTATCAGAGATCTTTTGAAAATCCAACCATTAATTTGTAAATACTTGTATAGTGTAGCTGGCATGAGGGTTGCAGTCTTCATTATTTACTAGTGGACAAGCAACAAGTGATGGTGTGGCTCTGAGCCACTGTAGTAGGGATGTTATGGTTTAAGTGTAGGAAGTTGCAAATGCTCACCTAACAATTGCACCTTAGTAGAAAAACACAAACAGGAAGTTTATGCAAGTTTTTATCCTTATATAAAATGTTGTATTGCATCAAACCTCCATACATTACTGTCTCTATCCAGTATGAGACCGGTGTTCAGGAAGCACAAGCATGTGCTGAATAACAAGAAGCCGGCATTGGTGAAGGTGACAACATTTCATCTATTTATACATACTTTTTATTATTAAAGCTTATCTTATAATTATTTCTGAAGAGATTGACTAATTTTTGTAGTATTTATGACTTAGAACTATGATAAAGCTATGAATTGATATAATTCCTGATTTGTTTTATCTTTTCATTATCCTTCCTTTGTTAATTGAGCATTTTATATTACTTAGCTTAAAAATGCAAGAACGGTTCAGAAGTATCCAACCTTGGGCTAAGGGCCAAAATTATGGTATCATTCAAAATGTCCTTCAAAGAAAGCCCTCTGTAATCCAACACACTTAGCCCATTAATCCTTCCATTTCTCATCAATTTGTTCAACATTCATATTTTTTCCCTTATAGGGTTGAACAATTTTCATGGGTTCAGAGCAAAAGGCTTCCTCATTCCTCCCCAAGGTATTCTCGGATGGTAAGCAGGTTTGACTCTGGAGCAAACCTGACCAAGGGCTACTGCCCAAGGCTACAGAGGTTCCTCTCCCTGAGGCTGAATGCACCATGTGAGATGGTTCTGTTATGTGGATGAATGTCATGGTGGATAGCAGTGCCACCACATTCCTACAATCATCCATCACTCCACTGCTCAAATGCTTCTGCAACCAATGATAGGTATGCTGCCACATTCTGCATGGTCTCCTTGGCTCTCAGATAAGGATACTGTCAACAGGTTTGGGATTGCCAAAAAATCATAAGGAGCTATGTCTGAAAAGTCCAGAGAGAGAGAGAGAGAGAAAGAATGAGCAAGAGAAAGAGTAGGATGAAGCAAAGGAAGAGTCAAGAGGGAGGAAGAGAGAGTAGGACAAGAAAAAACAGAACAAATAAATCCCCTACACGTCTTGTCTCCATTCACACAAGCCATGAAAAGCTTGTCCATCCCTGAGTGCTCAGAAGCAGTGTTCCACTGATGATGTGGAAACTTGAGACACCCAATCATTTAATGGGCTTTAGTAGGTTTTGTCACCAGTCTTCTGTGTGTCACTGACTACATTTTGAAATTTTTATCTGTTCTATTTAATTTTGTGTGTATGTACACAATGTTTATGGTCAATAAACTATTTATAAAACTATTTATCTGTGTGAGTAAGATAAAAGCAGTTATTGTTATTATTATTATTATTATTATTATTATTATTATTATTATTATTATTATTACACATTTTCCTCCTTGTATTTAAATATTATTATTATTATTATTATTATTATTATTATTATCATGAATTGTTCTTGTTTATAAATAAAATACTGTAACTGATTATTATTTTTTTTATCATTCATTTAGACTCTCTCTCTCTCTCTCTCTCTCTCTCTCTCTCTCTCTCTCTCTCTCTCTCTCTCTCTCTCTCTCTCTCTCTCTCTCTCATAAAATGACTGGTGAGGAACTCTAATAATTAAAGTGCTAAAAAATCCATTAAACTACGAGAAATAAGACAAATAATTAATGACACACCTAATAACACAAACAAGGAGTAATAAACAAAACTTAAGCCAGAAAACACGAAAAGATAAAACTATCATATAAAGAAATACGAAGTTAAAAAAAAATCATGAATATCAAATAAATAACTCACATATAATCAATAAACACGTAAGGAACAGTAAATAAACAATTAAGCCATTCATTGCAAGGGCCACAGTCAGAAAGTGAAAAAAAAAAAATGCTTAGTTAAATACCGAGGCTAAATAAAACAAGGAATTAGACAAATGACAAATAATTAATAAATACATAAGGAATAATGAATAAACAAAAATTAAGCCAGGAAGACTATTATAATTATTGCAAGGAGACGATATGTATGTATGTATGTATTGTATGTAATTCGAGGTTAAAATGGCTCAAATCTGACCCAACAGCAGGCCATAAGTGAAGGTGTTCCTCAAGGCAGGGAGGGGGAGCAATGAATAGGGGAGGGGCTATAAACTATTGGGGGGGTATTAATTAATGACGCATCCAGTTTAGCGTGTGTGTATATTTCGCGTTGTGATAATTTAAAGGTTTTCTCGCGTTTTTATCTTTATTTATTGATTGATTTTATTTATTTATTTTATTTTTTTGGCAGGTGTTATATTTGTTGAGTGTTTTAAGTAACTGTGGCTCATTGCATCAAAACTCCATTCATTACCTTCGTGGGAAGGTTCAATTTGGCAAGGTTTTATTTCGCATTTTGGGTTTTGTAGTAAATTATGCATTTTCTCATATTTTTCTTTGCTGGTATTGTCCCTTCCACGCCATATATGACTGGAAAGTTGGGGGCGCCTTCCCCCCCCCCACCCTCCACTGCTACGTTTTTTTCTTAATCAGTCAGTCAACCAATCAATCAATCCCTTCATGAATCATACCCATTTCCAGGTGTCACCCCCACCCATAGATCTCTCATTCTGTCATGTATGAACAAGTGCTAAGGGCAAGCTGAACAAGTACAAAGGGCAAGCCAGCTGTCTCTTTTAATATTCTTGCCTGAAATAACATTACAAATGAGGGTCTATTAATCATCCATTAAATAATCCATTTTTATTGCTTTCTCATTCTTCTTCCTCTGTGTATTGTTAAATTGGATGGTTATATCATTGTCCCTTCCTGTGTTTTAGTGTGCCATTACCTGTCCTCTCTTCCAGCTGATATTTAGTTTGTACTAAAATAGACTGGCATAACTTTACAATTTATACACAAATAACAACATAAACCAATAATGCATTGATATTATGCATGATAGGAGTGGACATTTCCACTCTACATCATTAATGAATGCATGATGAGACGCACACTATTACAAAGCTAATGAGTTCAATAAAAAACACTCAATAACAATTTCAATAACTTTATTAAAAATAGCAATCTTTATAAATCATGAAACTAGAAAACTTTAAGAACCTGGGGCTATAACATCAAATGCACAATAATGCAAACACTTTTTACACACACACTCTTTAATGATATTTCCTAATATACAGTATAATTCCAAACAGAGAGAGAGAGAGAGAGAGAGAGAGAGAGAGATGATGAACTACCTGGGGTCATAAATGTAAAGTACAGGTATCAGTCAGGCAAAGCATAGTGCTTGCCTGTCTCATATGGAATGTAAAAACATGGCTTCATATCATTCCAGACCTGGGATTATGGCCAAAAGTTACCAAGCAGTGGTGAGCAAAATCCAGTAGAGTAATATTCAGTATCATTGAATTACTGACAAAGTAAAGATCATTATGTGCAATGATACTCACTACCTAGGAGCATTTCAGGTTACTACCAAGAATCTGACCATGCTGGCAGGGATGGTTAGGCTACAACACATTACATACTTCTCCATTCAAATCAGTCAGCTGATTAAATGGTGAGTTAAACCATTTTGATCATCTAAATCATATTAAGGCATTGGATGAGACCTGGACAGCTTGGGTCAACACCATACATAGGTACTCCACTACTCTGTGGGAGGCACTTGATTGTGGCAAGAGTCATCACAATACCAAACACCATCCTTGACAAAGCACAGCATGGCCCACTCATCCACAGGAACCCAGCCATCTCTAAGGAGCAAATTAATGCTGCCCAGTGTCACTCCTCATCACTTTTAGGGAATAAGAAGTAGATCCCACCCCAGCACCATCTTTACATAGAATATAATACAGAGGACAAAGAAGGAATACAAACAGGGCACATGGTATGGTATGGAACACCAACCCTCACTTTTGGAAAACCCCAGCCACTCAGTAGGAGACCAGCCAGTCACCATGGCTATCACCTGGGGATTCTTAGGAACAGGTGTTAGGTATAGAATGAGAGATAAAGAAAACTCCCAATACATTTCAAGTCTATACGCAAGTCTCCATAGATAGACAAAAAAGTGTTCATGAATTAAACACAATATTGTAAGTTTTAAATGTTATGTGGTACCTTAGATAGATGGACAGGTCACTTGAGAAGAGAAAATAAGAAATGTCTTAGGAAGAGTATTTTGTCATATGTATGAATATATATGACTGTATGACATAGATGACTGGTGAAGTAGATTTTGTCCCTTATCAGAGTGGTTGTGTAGCTGAAACAAATTAATGATTATCAAAACAGAGACACATTTGAGCTGATTGGTGAATTACAGTTTCAGAGTGGATACAGCATACACTGGGATGATAAAACTACTGCAGTCATAAAGTAGATGAAAAAATACTGTGGGGAGGAATGTAAAGCAGTAACATATGCAACAAAAGAAAGAAAGAAAGAAAGAAAGAAAGAAAGAGAGAGAGAGAGAGAGAGAGAGAGAGAGAGAGAGAGAGAGAGAGAGAGAGAGAGAGAGAGAGAGAGAGAGAGAGAGAGAGAGAGAGAGAGAGAGAGAGAGAGAGAGAGAGAGAGAGAGAGAGAGAGAATGATGTGACATGACATCTTTAAGTACAAATGAGTATATAGTAACCATACACTGATACTTGTCCCCTTATACAGTGATAAGTTTACCCAAACACAATGGACACGGATGGAACTTTTGGAGGCTAAAGTGCTCCAGGTGACTGGTGGACTCCATTTCATTGCGGAGGTCCAGGATTCTCTGCACAGTTGGGCTTTTGGTGTCAGTGGAAGTGGTGGCAGTGTGGCAGCAGTAACAGTTTTGGTCTTCCTATGGGCAAGTTCTGTAGGATTCATATTCTCCCCTCCTCATGAGGGACATCAGTGTGAAGGGTCAACAGAGCATCAATTCCCTCCTCAGGCAAAGAATGATGGATGCAATTTTCTGTTTCTTGTTGTTGCTCCACCTTTTCAGAGTGCTTGAGGCGCTCGTCAGCCACCTTTCCACTGGTGGTGGGTGTCTCAGACTCACTGGTTCCTGTTCCACATCAAGAGTGTTAGCAGATGCCACTTGTATTTCATCTACTTAGTACATTACATCATTACATAAATAACTGGTGTTATCTGATATTAAAGTGCTAATGAGCAACATGCCACAGGAAATCTGTTTATTTCAAGAAAATTATGAAGATAATAATAATGTTTCGTTTGCACTTCATAAGATGGCTCAGTTTTTTACTACTCACCAACACTGCTAAAGATAGCAACTGGACTCTTAAGGACGCTGCTTATCTTCTCGAGCTGCTGAAGGTCATGATCTGCTTCCTTTTCCTGCACCAGCTTTGATATCAAATCCTGCAGGAAACAACTGTGTTAATTCACATTTTGAATAAATCTAATAGATGAAATTTCACTTACAACACCTTATGTGTCTCTGGTGACTCATGGAGGACAGATACATCACCTGAGAGTAAATGGTCAGTGAAGAAGTTGACCCTTGATCCTGGCTAATCACATTAAGTACATTAAACACTCCTGTTAACTAATAAATGAGGGATAGATTTCTCTGGAAGGTTACATTACACTACTTCCCTGGCATTTGAAAACATTTTGCTCTACATGAACTCATATGGAAGCTTTACTGCAACATTAAATCTCAGCTAGATGCCAGATGGTGTAGCCTCCATCACAGAGCAAGGTAATGATATGAAGGCTTAGTACTTTGGTCAACACCTGAATAAGAACCGTTTGAGATGCAGCAGAGATCACTAACCTGCCAGCAATTGAATAAGAAGTGTGTGAGATGCAGCAGAGATCACTAACCTGCCAGCAATTGAATAAGAAGTGTGTGAGATGCAGCAGAAATCACTAATCTGCCATGACATGAATAAGAAGTGTGTGAGATGCAAAAGAGAGCACTAACCTGCAGAGTGGTTTTGCTTCATTTCCTCTCATTCATGATGGAGGCTGGCAAGGTCTAACTCGCGTTCTCGAGCTTGTTGCTTCATCACTCCTCGCTGCAACTGGTAGATGGTGATGTAGTCACCTGAAGAAGGATAAAATTCTTCATTAAAAGACCAAGGAAATGGCATACAGTAAACAGTAAACACTTCCTCCACTTCACTTTTACAGATGATTCAAATGAGCAAAAAACATGCATACACCGATGGACTCTGTCTCCTCATGCACTACAGCATGCTTAAGCTGCTACTTCCTGTCACTTAGCTCAGCCACCTCCTTCATGCTGCAAGTTAACCTGCTCTCCAGGACCCTGTGAGCCTCCTGCAGTTGTTGCAGCTTCTGTTAAAGCTCAGTTCCTCCCAATCCTGTTGTTTCTCCTGATAAAACAATAAGTTTGTTTCTCTCAACTTTTCTTAATACAGCCTCAATAAACAAATCCAATAACAATGCTTTTATTTTGTTATTAATTCAAAAAATTGAGCAACAGTGAGGAAAAATTATTTGCTTTATTATTAGAGAATATAAACTTTCTTACCTTTTGGTTCAGTTATGACATCTTCAGACAACTTTTCATGAGCAAGAGATTCTCCCAGCAGTTTGTTATACTTATCCCTCTCACAGTCTAGCTGAACCTGAAGACTGCTGCACTCACTCTCCAACCTGCTAACCTCAGATGTCAGTGTAGCCACTTGACCCAGCAATTTCCCCTTGGTATCTGTACCTGGAGGTGAAAAATTGATGCAACAGAGGGCCAGACAAGAATGACCAATGGAAGTAATTAGACGTAATGTAAGAAGTGGGTATAAGACTAAGGGAAATAGAAGGGCAATGGAGAGAGGGTTAGATGCACCAGAAATGTCTGTGGAGCCAGGAAAAATTTTAACTTGTAACAGAGATAACTAAGAGCAACTGTGAATGAATAAATGTGATGTAGCCTCGACCCATGACTGGGAAAATGCAAAAGCAGCACCTCAGACACCAGGACCATGATGACTGGCAGCTCCCAAAATTAGCTGCTGGCTTTTGTACTCCTAGTCACCACAGGAGGCTCATCCACAGCTAATCCTATCAGCTGATCATCTTGGGTGAAGTAATTGTTTATCAGTCTGGCTGTTGAGTCCTGATGCAGAGATGTGTGTGTGTGTGTGTGTGTGTGTGTGTGTGTGTGTGTGTGTGTGTGTGTGTGTGTGTGTGTGTGTGTGTGTGTGTGTGTGTGTGTGTGTGTGTGTGTGTGTGTGCACTTTGGAAAGCCTCCCTCCAAGGAGAATGTCAGTTTGATATACAAATATATATTCATGTGGATGGTAGCTCACATTTAGCTTCTGAGTTCTCACATGAAGACATGCCATCCTTGTCTTTTTCCTCTGAGGGAGTGACTTTATACTCTGTGATAAGTGCATGCAGCTCACTATTCTGTCTTGTGACGTTTTTTATTTCTATCTGTGAAAGACACAAGAAGGCAGTAAGTTAACTTGTTTAACATGCCACATCATTTTATATATATTATGCCAAGTTTAAACAGGAAAGCCTCACCAGAAGCATCAACTAAAGACCAAAGTGATTAACAAATCTTTCACTTTACCACCCTTAATGACAAAAGCTGATGATGTCCATATCCTGCATTTTTACACCTTCATGATTCCATTAGATTACATTAGATTACATTAGAACAGTATGTGACCAATGACGTCTCCATTCTACATTGCCATGACAAGAATACAGGGCTTTACTGAACATAAACCAAGGACGCCTCCATTCTACATTGCCATGACAAGAATACGGGGCTTTACTGAACATAAACCAAGGACGCCTCCATTCTACATTGCCATGACAAGAATACAGGGCTTTACTGAACATAAACCAATGACGCCTCCATTCTACATTGCCATGACAAGAATACAGGGCTTTACTGAACATAGACCAAGGATTCCCTCCTCCTCTCTCTAAGGGTTAGGGTTCTCTCAACAGTTACAGCATGGTGTGAGAGATGCAGTGCTGTCAAGGCTTTACTATTTACAGGAAGCAACACACCAATAAATAAATGTTACTTTGGAAATGAAACTGAATAATCAAAGGCTTTATATCTCATGAACTTCCCTTCTTTAATAAACTGTCTTCAAGCTGACAGACTCCAGTAGTATTGCATCTTAGGAATATTCTACAGCTGATTTCATAATAACTGCTCTCTAAAACTGACTACATGCCTCCTTCCCTGCCTCCTACAGACTCTACTCAACAATTGTTGTTATTCTGTTCATGCTGGTGTGACAGTTAACCAGTATATTAATTCCTTAGTTATGTACACTCTAGAATGGTGGTTCATTTTATCTACCAGTGATTTGAATTCCCAGCTTCTAAGTATTACATTATTATTTGTTGATTGGTACCATTTGTATGCAATCAGAGAAAGATTTCAATATAAAAACATATCCATGTTACTGTTACCTTTCAGAATGTAAACCAAAATGAAAGCTATGTAAATTCTTACTTTAGATTATGTTGTCATTTCATTGAATGATGTAATTTCTTGGTTCTTGTGCTTCTTCAAATGCAGTCCCTTGTCTGGTTTCTCTGTCAATTCTAATGTCTTATTGCTCTGTGGAAAAACAAAGTGCAAATGTTTAGGATGAACTGATTCAATAATATTGCTTTCACAATTTCAATATTGTTCACAATTTCTGCAGGAAGTTTACTCCATATATTTACTATACGATTAAAGAAAAAATGTTTGGCCTTGTGGGATTTAAAACGTTTGGGTATAATCTTGAATCTATTATTTCTTGTTAGGTAGAATGAAGGAGGAGGAGGAGGAGGAGGAGGAGGAGGAGGAGGAGGAGGAGGAGGAGGAGGAGGAGGAGGAGGAGGAGGAGGAGGGAGAAACAAAGATAGGAGGGAAGGAAGAAAGGAAGAAAAGGGAATAAGAGAGAGAGAGAGAGAGAGAGAGAGAGAGAGAGAGAGAGAGAGAGAGAGAGAGAGAGAGAGAGAGAGAGAGAGAGAGAGAGAGAGAGAGAGAGAGAGAGAGAGAGAGAGAGAGAGAGAGAGAGGAGTTGGTAAGGAAAATTATTACAATGGTCCAAGGTGAAGAACAGGGACTGGAATGAGAAGTGGAAGAAGCATATAGAATTTGAAAATATAGTGAAGGAGGTAAAAGACCATTAAAAGTGAGAATGAGATCCCAAGTTACAGTAAAGGAGATCCTAGTGAGAACTGGGAAGCTGGCTGAAAATTCAGAATACAAGAATATTTGGGTAAAAAAGAGATATGAACTTGGAAGAAAGGGAAAAAGAGAAGGATCTGAGGAATGAAGCCAAGCAAAAAAAACGAGAGAAGTACAGAGACCGAGAAGCAGAAATTTTATTGGAGGGTACTAGATATGAAACTAAGGAAATGGTATATTCAGGAAAGGGAACAAGAAATGAAAGAACCACAACAGCAGACAGACAAATTGCATGTGGTGGGAGAAGTAGTATATTAAGAGTAATATATACAAAACAAACTTCATGTAAACAAATAAAATTTTCAGAAAACTTGTCACACAAAACCTTATTAACAACTCACCTTCTCCTTCTGCAGCATTTCCTTCCTTCTTATCTTTCTCCTTTCCTTCTCCATCTTCCTCCTCCTCCTCCTCCTCCTCTCCTTCCTCTTTCTTTCCACCTTCCTCCTCCTCTTGTGACTCTTAACTCTCTTCCTCCTCGTCCTCCTCTTCCCCTGTGCTTCCCTCCTCTGAAAGAAAAGACTTGTTTAAAAAGCAAGCAAATATAGTAGTAATAGTAAAAAAAAGTCAATGAAATGAAAGTTTATACACATATGAAATTAGTGAAAATTTGACACCAAACATTCTCTATCTGTAACATTACATCAGAATGACGAGAACACAAGATATGAAAAGTGAAAGGGAATGATGTATATAACAAAGAAAAACATTGTATAATGACATATGACAGGAAAATAATCTTGTATACTTGTCCCTTAAATACTTGCTTCCTTGTATATTAACTCCCAAAATGCTCATTCCTTGTACTCTCATTTTCAAAACACCTCTTCCTTATATATTGTCACTCAAACACTCCTTTCTTGTACACTTATTCCTAAATCACTCCTGTCTTCCTGTATTCTCATTCTCCAAACACTCGTGCCTCTGCACACCCAGTTCCTCAAAACATTTCTTCATTGTTTACTCATCCCGCAAACACAGCAACTTTCTTGTATACTCAGCTCTCAAAAGATGCATTTTTAAACATCCATAACTCCTTTTATTTTCATTCCCCAAACACTCCCGGCTGTGCACACTCCAGCACGTTAACACAATAACCAAGCAATACACACGACTACTGGCACCATCCAGATCTGGCCCCAGCACCCCTGCCTCCTTGCGTGCCAGCTCCAGCAATGCACGGCCACAGCGGCAGTACGCGTCACCACACTCGGGCGCCTGCTCCCCACACAGCTCCACCAGGGACTCTGTTGCCTCCTGGAGTGGTAAGGAGTGTCAGTTAAACCTGGTGTTTACTTTCACTATGATATGAAACAATTAACAACACAGAAAACAACACAACTAGGTAACATGCAACACATACCACACCTAAGCAACAGACACACCTCGAAGGCAGCGACAGCAGATTTGAAGTCCCCCACCAGGAGGTGTCGCTTGCCCCTAGAGAAACGGTCGAACGCTGCTGCACTTGCCGCACGTCCAAGGGGAGCAAGCAAACAGGCCATCATCAAACAAGTCTCGACTTTAACCATTCGTAATTTACACCATCATATATTGTGGAGTAACTTCATGTTTAGTATATCTTAACATGGAACATTATTAAGAATGTGTACATGCTTGTATTATTTGATAAATTATGTGGTCAGCTACACTTTCCACTCACACTCTCATCCATCACCAAAATTAAACTAACCCCCTATTACTTTCCTCCCACCCTCAGAATTATTAAACTAACCTCCAGTCACATTCTTCTGACACCCTCATCCCTCACTAAAAATTAATACCAACTGGCAAAATTACCAAACTAACCTCTAAATATCATCCTCCCACCATCTAGTCTCTCACTAAAATTAATCTCACCAAGCACGATTATCAAGCTAATATCCAATCACTTTCCTCTGACCCTCAAAATCCTTTCCAGCTGGTAGAATTATTAACCTATACTCCAGTCACTTCCACCCTCTCATCCCTCATTAAAATTAATCCCAGCCTTCAAAATTATTGAACTAACCTCCAGTCAAAGAAATATCACTGGTTTTGTGGGGGATATTGTCACTGCACTAAGGGATGCACACAATTTCTCGTAAGTTTTCACATTTTGCGTTCAACTGTACCGGTCTAAGTGGAGGAGTGAAAAAGTGACACCTAATGAATAGTTGCCACAAAACTTATTCTCATTACTTTTTGTTCCTTGTCATTTTTCTTTCAGGCTTTTTTCATCATCACAGCAGCTTGAAATTTTGAAAATACATGCTATTTGAGGAGGTAGCTGTACATGTGAAAAAAAAGAAGGGAAACAAACATCCATACTTGTGACTGATATGAAAAATAAACTATACATATAAATGTATATTTCACTTTTCTTTCTAGCAATTAAAAAATGTACATACGACAGTATTTCTTTCTTTTCCTCAACAAATACGACAACAGTATTTTTCCTTCCCTTCAGTACACCCAGCCTTTCCCTTAGTACATATCACAGTACTTTTCCTTTTTGCTCAGTGCATATGAGAATAATTTTCCTTTTCCTCCATGCATATGACACTACTTGCCCTTTTCCTTTTCTTTCCCTAAATAGAGAAGACAAGACAGAAATTTTCTTTCCCTCAATACACAACACTATTTTTTCTCCCACTCTCTCTCTTGTACAGAGTCAGTTTCAATGTACTGGAAGGTTATGCCTACGGGAAACTGAAGGACAACTCAAGCAACGAGTGGACGGGCACGGTAGGAGCTCTGCAGTCAGGGGAAGCTGACCTCACTGTCTCTGAATTGTCCATCACTGAGGAGAGGTTGAAAGTTGTTACCTACACCCAGCCTATCTATATCATCAGGTGAGAGATACAGGTGATGATCAAATAATATTTTAAAGATGTTGAACAAAGTGCTCCCTTAACAGATTAATTGGATCAGCAAAATGTTCAGAATATGAAATGTCAAATAATTAGATTGATCTATCTATATGCCAGGCTGGCAGTCCTATACAGGGTGGCCCAGACACTACACTATACACTCACATACAACATTGACACTGTTAATCCACGGGTAATCTACTGGGTTGGCTACAGTGTGTCCCTCATTGTGTACACATCATACTCTGCCACACTGGTCTCACATCTTGCTGTGGAGCAGCCTGCATCTCTGCCATTCAGCAACCTGCGGGACCTGTCTAGGCAGTCAGGCTGGGATGCTGGATGCAACAACAATGACCTCTTCCAAGTGACAGCCTCGGTGGGTCCTTGGCTTCTTGCTGTGTGAACTGATATACCATCCAGTAGTAGCAGTAGTAGTAGTAGCAGTAGCAGTAGTAGTAGCAGTAGTAGTAGTAGTAGTAGTAGTAGCAGTAGTAGTAGTTTTAATTTCTCAAACAACAGTCCCATTGCTTTAATTTCCTGCCTATCTAAAGTTTTTAATCTACCCTTAATAGGAATATTCTTAAACATCTATTACTTCACAGCCTACTTGTATCTGATCGCCAGTATTAGGGTCCATCAAGGCTGCTCCACTGGTCATCTGGCTTTCCTTACTGAGTCTTGGTCATCATACTCTTTTAGAGATTTTGGTGAAACTTTTGCTGTTGCCTTGGATATATGAAAAGCTTCTGATAGTCTGGCACAAAGCTTGCATTTCCAAACTACCCTCCTACAGCTTCTTTCCTTCTCTGTGTAACTTCATGTCAAGTTTCCTTTCTGACCATTCTATT
Organism: Scylla paramamosain; assembly: GCF_035594125.1. Classification (NCBI taxonomy): domain Eukaryota; kingdom Metazoa; phylum Arthropoda; class Malacostraca; order Decapoda; family Portunidae; genus Scylla; species Scylla paramamosain. Next base: position 44,759 of record NC_087163.1, on the reverse strand, counting down.
GCTGCTGTGGTAGACGGTCACTGTTCTTCTCCTAAATCTGTTAACAGTGGTGTTCCTCAGGATTCTATCGTCATTCACTCTCTTCCTATATTCATCAATGATCTTCTAAACCAAACTTGTTGTCCTATCCAATCCTACACTGATTATACTAACCAGCATTTTTCCAGGTCTTTTCATGGACATCCAACCTTTCGGGAGGCAAACAGTTCACACAGGGAAGCCACAGAATACCTCACTTGTAATCTCTCTCTAAAATTTCTGACTGGGGCAGAGCAAACCTGGTATTGTTCAATGCCTCAAAAACTCAATTCCTCCATCTATCAACTCAACACAACCTTCCAGACAACAAGTATCCCCTCTTCTACACTGAACCTCCTCAGTCTGGAAACTGGAAATTTCATATCTCATCTCTAGCTAAAACAGCTTCTATGAAGTTAGGTATTCTGAGATGTCTGCCAGTTTTTCTCACCCCCCCCTCAGCTGCTGACTCTGTACAAGGGCCTTATCCATCCATGTATGACAAATCCATGTATGAAGAGTTTTAAAGAAAGGACTTACTTATTACTGGTTACACTTGCAATAACACAATATCACGTCCAACACCTCACGGTCACTTGATGCAAGTCACTCATTACCCGACCAACTCATCTCAGCTTCAAGACAACTCAATCTGGAAATAACAGATAAAGGAAATAGGTTGGGCTTTTAATCTTCAAGGGACACATTAAAAATTCTATGTCAAACCAATAGTAGTGAAGAATTCAGTCCCAGATTAATAGAGAAATGCAAGAGTCAACAGTGAAATGTAAACAGCAGGTAATTGGTGTCATTGTGCCTGCCATTCAGTGGAAGGAGAGGTAAATAAGTTGTCAATGTCCCTCCTACATAAAAAATACATAGAGTACATTTATGCACACTACTGCCTATTAATTTATTCTCCCTCAGCAACACTGGATTATATTTAACACCTGCTCACTAACTACTGTCTGTGAAGTAAATCACTGAAACTAGAAACATCACTTATCATCTCTCTCTCTCTCTCTCTCTCTCTCTCTCTCTCTCTCTCTCTCTCTCTCTCTCTCTCTCTCTCTCTCTCTCTCTTTGTCTCTCTCTGTCTCTCTCTCTCTCTCTCTCTCTCTCTCTCTCTCTCTCTCTCTCTCTCTCTCTCTCTCTCTCTCTCAGAAGTACTTATAGAACACTGTAAATACTAGTAACACCTTGAATTGTTTTGCTTTGATCAATTGTTACGTGATACTGGCTCCACTATTTCAGCTTTTACTGTGTTTTCACTCTTGACACTGTGGGAGCAAAGATTGTCTTCCTTACGATATAGTACACAGTCAATGCCACACACAGCAACACTGTTCTTCTGTTCCTCCAAGCTTTGAGTTTCCTCACTACAGTATCCTTTAGAATAAGCCCCACAAGGATCTTCCTCACCTCTGTCAGCTTGCAGTCTCTCAAAAAAAAGGGCCTCAGTCAAGATTCTCCTCCAGGCCAGGCCACATGCTGCTTCTGTCTCCAAGAACACACCTACTCATTTCACTGATATAAGCAACCTTTTCAAAGTCCCTCAGAGCCTCTTCCATTTCTAACAATAAGCAATATTTAATTGGTTCCTAAACACACACACACACACACACACACACACACACACACACACACACACACACACACACACACACACACACACACACACACACACACACCTGCAAGAATTTGTCTTACCCTTAGCCAGTACTCATCTTATACATATAAACAGCAGATAGCACACCTAGAGTGGTCACCACTTCCTGTGAGTGGCAGTGCACAGCTGTTTTCAGTATGAGTGGAAGGTCCACTGTCACATAGTCTTGTGACAGGCTGGGCTGGACACTTGGTGAGCAGTTCTGGAACCTTCAGGGAGGTTTACTGCCAACCTGCACACTGAAAGGAAATGCAGTTTGAGTAAATGTACATATTATTATATAGAGACAAAAACAGTAGTGAGTTATCTAAGGAACTTATGACAGAGATACAGAAGAATTACAAAGATATTACATGGTCCAAGCCTTCAATTCAAAGTAAGTGCTTCAGATCTACACAAACAATTGAGACAGCTTCTAAAATCTACATAAACAATTCATGCAGCTTCTAATTCCATCAGTGAGCGTCATCAACCATTGGTCCCAGGTTAGCTCACAGTCATCCCCAAGTGACGCACACACCTGGCTCACTCAACCCCACATGCTTCATCGCTCTGTCTATCTCACTTGTCCACACCTGGCTCACTCAACCCCACAATTTCCACATTTTTTCCACACCTTCTCCACACTATTTCCACACTTTTCTACACAATTTCCACACATGGCTCACTCAATCCCACAATTTCCACACTTTTCCACACCTGGCTCACTCCATCCCAGAATTTCCACACTTGGCTCACTCAGTCCCATGTGCTTGATCACTCTGTCTATCTCACTTGTCCACTTAGTTACATAACATTGTAAGCCCTCTCCATTTCTGACAATCCTACTTCCATCACTCTCAACAAGGCTTCACTCAACCCCTCAAAAGCCCAACAACTAGTTTCCAAGCCATTCTTTATTACCATCCTAACACACTTGTTCCCCCAACTGCTACTCCTAATATTCCACACAAACACCTTACTAGTCTCTCATCATCCATTTGCTCTAATCTAGACCCTGCCGAGGTACCCTGCACGAACACCCTCCAAAGCCACCAGCTCCGCCATCATGCCTTCCTTCGCCATCCATCCGACTCTTGCTCCTGCCCTCCACCTCCTGTTGCTGCCACGTCTGGAGTGCGTCAGCCAGCGTCGTGTAGCAGGTGGAATGGCGTCACTGCTGGGCCGTGGTGTCTGGGTGGGGCACAGCGGGAGGCAGGGGATGGGGTAGTCTGGAATGATTTGTTGGTGTTATGGTTGTAGTTGTTTTGTAGAAAGTATAGTTTAATTAGTTTCTTAGTAAATATAATAAAAATATAATAAAAAAATATATAATAAAAATAAAAAGAAGACGACGTAGCAGATCAAAGAAAAGGTGGAAAGATCACATTGGAGAGGACATGAGTGAGAGAGGATTGAGTGGAGAGAAGGTTGGGGACAGAGCCTTGGGGAGAAGACTAGTAAGGAAAAGTGACCCCATATGAATATGGGAGCAGCTGCAGAAGAAGAAAAAGAAGTAAATCTAATAAAATGAAATAGGATAAAAATTAAATACATTGTTAAGAATAGCATATCTCTCTCTCTCTCTCTCTCTCTCTCTCTCTCTCTCTCTCTCTCTCTCTCTCTCTCTCTCTCTCTCTCACCATGACTATTTTCCAGCCAGCCAGCTAGCCATTCAACCAACCAGCCAATCAATCAGTCACTCAGTTAGTCAGTCAGTCAGTCAGTCAGTCAGTCAGTCAGTTAGTCAGTCAGCCATTCAACCAGCCAGCTAGCCATTGAACCAACTAGCCAATCAATCAGTCACTCAGCTAGTCAGTCAGTCAGTCAGTCAGTCAGTCAGTCAGCCATTCAACCAGCCAGCTAGCCATTGAACCAACCAGCCAATCAATCAGTCACTCAGCTAGTCAGTCAGTCAGTCAGTCAGTCAGTCAGTCAGTCAGTCAGTCAGTCAGTCAGTCAGTCAGTCAGCCATTCAACCAGCCAGCTAGCCTTTCAACCAACCAGCCAATCAATCAGTCACTCAGCTAGTCAGTCAGTCAGTCAGTCAGTCAGTCAGTCAGTCAGTTAGTCACTCAACCAGCCAGTGAGCCGGCCAGCCAGTCAGTTAGTTCTGTGGGCCTGTGTATGGTTCTGGTGGGCCTCTGTTTGGCTTGTGTTAGATTCAGCTAGGCCTCTGTTTGGTCTGTGTTTGGTCTCTGGGCCATAGATGCAGCAAGACCGGTTGAAAATTCCAAGCACTGACGCACTGCACAGACTACCACCTCATGCCTGCTTGCTGTGAAAGAGTCTGCTGGGACAAATGACCTACACAGTAACTTGTATCAGTCCCACAGTTGTGTTCCTGGAAGCTCAGTGTTATGGATGCAGTGTGACATGCTGACTTAGGCAAGGCCGTCTGTTGTGGCTGCACCTTGCTGTGGCTAAGAAAAGGCTGTGTTTGTTTGAAGTGCTGTACTGGTCATGCTGAGAAATGTACAGGCCACCATTAGTAGTAGAAATGTTGCACTAGAAAGAAATTAGCTGGGAAATGTAATGCATAATTATTGGCAGGGAAAAGATGGTGACAGGGATGCTGGGACGTGCTTCACTGTACACCGTGGTGGCCGCCCCTTGGTGCTTGGCGGTACCTTATAGGGCATCAAGGGGCAGTTATTGCAGTCTCATCTTACAGCAAAACAACTAAAAGGAAAAAAATAGTAATAATAATAATAATAATAAAAAAAATTTTTATCATTATGTCTTGATGAGCACAAATCTTTCCCTGCCAATACATAAACAGCACATTTTTTCACTAAATTTCACCATTGTAGTACACATTTATACTAGTAATGATGACCTGTAGACTTTCCAGGCATGACAACACTTGAAACACAACCATTTTGTTAGCTACAGCATAGAGCAGCCACCAGACAGCCTTCCCCCACGTCAGCATGTCACACACTGAATCTGTCAGTCTGCTTTCAAGAACACATGAGGGACTAACAGGAGTTGCCATGTACTTAATTTCCTGCAGATTCTTTCACACCAAGGAGTAGCAAGTTGGAAGTCTGTGATTGTAACTATCCTGCTCAATTTCAGCTTCTATTCTAA
>NC_087162.1:28470447-28486615 GCF_035594125.1 Scylla paramamosain | reverse complement strand
GGCTGACTGACTGACTGACTGACTGACTGACTGACTGACTGACTGACTGACTGACTAGCTGAGTGACTGATTGATTGGCTGGTTGGTTGAATGGCTAGCTGGCTGGTTGAATGGCTAACTGACTGACTGACTGACTGACTGACTGACTGACTGACTGACTGACTGACTGAGTGACTGATTGATTGGCTGGTTGGTTGAATGGCTAGCTGGCTGGTTGAATGGCTGACTGACTGACTGACTGACTGACTGACTGACTGACTGACTGACTGACTGACTGACTGACTGACTAACTGACTAGCTGAGTGACTGATTGATTGGCTGGTTGGTTGAATGGCTAGCTGGCTGGTTGAATGGCTGACTGACTGACTGACTGACTGACTGACTGACTGACTGACTGACTGACTGACTGGCCAGCTGACTGACTGATTGATTGGCTAGTTGGTTGAATGGCTAGCTGGCTGGTTGAATGGCTGACTGACTGGCTGACTGACTGACTGACTGACTGACTGACTGACTGACTGACTGACTGACTAGCTGAGTGACTGATTGATTGGCTGGTTGGTTGAATGCCTAGCTGGCTGGTTTAGACAGCTGGCTGACTGACTGACTGACTGACTGACTGACTGACTGACTGACTGACTGACTGACTAGCTGAGTGACTGATTTATTGGCTGCTTGGTTGAATGGCCAGCCAGCTGGTTGAATGGCTAACTGACCGACTGACTGACTGACTGAGACTGACTGACTGACTGACTGACTGACTGACTGACTGACTAACTGAGTGACTGATTGATTGGCTGGTTGGTTGAATGGCTAGCTGGCTGGTTGAATGGCTGACTGACTGACTAATTGACTGACTGACTGACTGACTGACTGCATCAATTGACTGACTGACTGACTGACTAACTGGACTAGCTGAGGCAGACTGATTGATTGGCTGCTTGGTTGAATGGCTAGCTGGCTGGTTGAATGGCTGACTGACTGACTGACTGACTGACTGACCACTGACTGACTGACTGACTTGACTGACTAGCTGAGTACCTGATTGATTGGCCAGTTGGCTGAATGGCTAGCTGGCTGGTTGAATGGCTGACTGACTGGCTGACTGACTGACTGACTGACTGACTGACTGACTGACTGACTGACTGACTGACTAGCTGAGTGACTGATTGATTGGCTGGTTAAGCTGAATGGCTAGCTGGCTGGTTGAATGGCTGACTGACTGACTGACTGACTGACTGACTGACTGACTGACTGAGGCAGAGAGACAGTGTAGGTGTTGGCAGGAGCTGGTTTAATTTGGAGTGTTAGAGGTTTTATGATATTGTAGAGACAGAGAGGCTCAAAGCTTAATTAGACTTGTATCTTTGAGCTGTGAGTCCAGTAGAGAGGGAGAAAGAGGCAGACAGGCAGAGAGAGCAGGAAAATAGGGAGGAAGAAAAAGTTTATTTAGGCACTGTACCTATAAGGTCAGTATGGTGTAAGAGTTGTATACTTGAATCAAGAGTAAATATATAGACGCAGATACGAAGGCGGGCAAGCTGAGAGAGAGAAAGAAAGGGTCTGAATGAAAGGGAGGAGTCAGGGCCTGCAGAAGGGGAGAGTCATGGTTTACTGATTAGTGTGATAAAGTGTTGTGTTGTGCTGTGAGGGTGCAAGAGAAAGAGAGAGAGGCTTGTGTGGTGATATTCTATGTTGATGTACAGCAATATGAAGAAGTTCTCAGGGAGAGAGAAGAAAGAGATAGAAATTAGTGACACACACACACACACACACACACACACACACACACACACACACACACACAGTAATACTCTATAGAAACCTATTTCTTTCCTAGTAATTTGTCTATCTCCATCTTGTTTTTCATTATGTAAGTCATTAATGTTTATCTTGTATTGTCTCCCAGTGGCATTATTAAAACATGAGGTATATTATTATTAGTGGTTGTAGTTTTCGTATCACAACATTAACTTATATTAGTTTTGCCTGAAAATCTCTCAGTTTTCCAACATTCTCCCATCCTGCAGGCCTGAGTCCAGGGACTAGAGACCCAGAGAAATGTAAACAAACGTACCAGTCAGACTTGATATAGGAGTGAATTTGTGCCTTTTTAAAGTGCAGCAGTCGGTTCAGAAGATGTGTGAGGTGTGTACAGGGTGTCGCTAGGGGGCGGCCTAGTAGCATCTGCCACCAGGGGAAACATGTAAAAACATAAAAAAGACGCTTCTCAAGAAAGGTAAGGCCGGTTGCAGCTTTGTTTTTTCTTTATTTCTTTCCATCTGTGTTGTATTTATATTAATTCAGTTAGTTAGGTTTGGTTAAGTCTCTCTCTCTCTCTCTCTCTCTCTCTCTCTCTCTCTCTCTCTCTCTCTCTCTCTCTCTCTCTCTCTCTCTCTCTCTCTCTCTCTCTGTGTGTGCCACGTGCAGGAAGGCCCGGCCTACCTGCACCATAAGCCACTATACTCTGTGCGTCACTGTACATTTAAACTGTACCCCAAAACTTAACTCTAACTGGCCCTCACTTTAAAAAAAAAAATATATCGTTTTTTTTTCGTGTTCTTAATATTTCCGTGCTACAATACCACATCACTGTACTCCTACAGATGCTAATGGGTGCAGGAAGGCCTTGGTTCTACTTTCACCATAAGTGACTGTACCATGCGTCACTGTACCCTAAAACTGTACCACAAAAACAATCCCATCTGGTTTTCACCTGAAAAAAAATATCTTTTTTTTTTGTGTTTGCTTAATATTTCAGTGCTTACAGTACGACAGCACTGTACTCTATGGTGCTAATGGTGCAGGAAGGTCTTGTTCACCTTCACCATAAGCCACTGTACCATGTGTCACTGTACCTTAAATCTAAAAATTATACAAAAACAACCCTAACTGGCCCTGCCCTGAAAAAAAATTCTCTTTTTTTTGAATCTAACTCCTAACCTAACCCTAACCTTGCACCCTAACCCTAACCCTAACCTAACCGAATCTGGACTCGACCTGACCTTAACTTAATCTAATCCCAACCTAACCTGACCTAACCCTAACCTAACCTAACTCATCCTGACCCTGACCTAACCCTAACCCTAACCTAACCTAACCTAACCTAACCTCCAACCTAACCTATCCTAACCTAACCGAGACATTAAAAATTAGTCACAAGGCAAAAAGACGATTCTGTGCGACTACTACACATACTAAGCAATTAATTAGTGAAATCAGTCTTCTGTTGACTACTCCAAAGCCTTTCAGTTTGTCGACCTCAGTATACTGTTAGGAAAAAGTGGCATTATATTAAGATATTATTAGTGGTTGTATCACGGTATTTTATAATAGACTTATAATCTAGTTTCCCCTGAAAATCTTTCGCTTTCTATCATTCTTTCATTTTACACGCCTGAGCCCTAGAGACAGACCTAGAGAAATGTAAACAGGCACGAGTCAGACTTGATATAGGGCTGAATTTGTTGCTTTTCAGAGAGGGGCAGTCGGTCTGTAAATACGTGCGTGAGGTGGCGAGAGGCGTGTCCAGGGGGCGGCTGGCAGCGTGTGCCACTGTGGAAATATGCACAGATATAAAGAAGACGCCCTCAAGAAAGGTAAGGCCGGTTCCAGCTTTTATTTTTATTTATTTATTTGATCCTGGTTTGGGACTGGGCCCTTTCCCGAGTCCTGAGGTGTAAGTGGATTGCCCAAAGCAGCCTTGTGAGTGAGTGTACCAGGTGCTCTGCTTGTACAAAACAAGGAAAGCTTGAAGGCTCTTGATAAGGTCATTCAGCCCATACTCGTACATGCGTGTACACACTCTTTGAGGTGTTCCTTGTCATCCCCTGTCACTCCTGCCTGCCTCTGTCACCTCTACTAATCCCTGTCAAGCTCTGCTGCTCTTTGTCACCTCTCACAATGAGGTGGCTTGAGATGTGAGATTTTAAAGAGAAGCCTTTAAGGCCACCCCTGCCAGGTCTTCTACCCAAACCCTGTCAGTCCCCCACCAAGGCCCTCTGTTTACCACTCAACCCCCTAATGAGACCTATCAGCTCTATAATCTGAAAAAAGTGCAGTGTATACCTTAGGAGGGATTGATTAAGTAAACAGTGACTTATGGCCAAAATGGAACTATATGGGCATTTAAGTAGAGATTAGAATAGCTAGCCTGAGCAGGAGGAGGTTACAATCACATCTTCCAACTTGCTACTCCTTGTAAAGAAAGAATCTGCAGGGAATTAAGTACATGGCAACTCCAGAAGAATCTCATGTCTTCTTGAAAGCAGACTGACAGATTCAGTGTGTGACATGCTGACGTGTAGGCTGTGGTCTGGTGGCTGCCTCTGAAAGCAGCTGTAGTTAAGCACAATGGTTGTGTTTCTAAGTGTTTTCAAGGTGCCTGGAAAGTCTACAGGTCATCATTACTAGTATAAATGTGTACTACAATTGTGAAATTTAGTGAAAAAATGTGCTGTTTATGTATTGGCAGGGGAAGATTTATGCCTTATCAAGACAATGATAAAAAAAAATTTTTTATATTATTATTATTATTACTATTTTTTTCTTTTACTTGTTTTGCTGTAAGATGAGACTACAATAACTGCCCCTTGATGTCTTATAAGGTACAGGCCTCGCTATACTCATAAGGGCGGCCACCATATGCACAGTGAAGCATCTTTCCCAGCATCCCTGTCACCATATTCTTTCCCTGCCAATAATTATGTACTATATTTCCTAACCAATTTCATTCTAGTGCAACATTTCTACTACTAATGGTGGCCTGTACACTTCCCAGCATGACCAGTACAGCACTTCAAACAAACACAGCCTTTTCTTAGCCATTACAAGGTGCAGCCACGACAGAGGCTCTTTCCTAAGTCAGCATGTCACACTGCATCCATAACACGAGAGTTTCCATGGAACAGTATCTGGGGGACTGATACAAGTTGCTGTTGTAGGTCATTTGTCCCAGCAGACTCTTTCATACCAAGCAGGCATGAGGGTAGAAGTCAGTGCAGTGCGTCAGTGCTTGGAATTTTGAACTGGTCTTGCTGCATCTATGGCCCAGAGACCAAACACAAGAATTCTAAACAGAGGGCTAGCTGAACCTAACACAAACCAAACAGACGCCCATCAGAACCATACACAGGCCCACAGAACTAACTGACTGGCTACGTGGCTGACTCTGCTGGGTTGAAGGACTAGGACTGACTGACTGACTGACTGGCTGGCTGGCTGGCTTGCCATTAAGCCATTAACTGACTGACTGACTGACTGGTTGGCTTGTTTAATTATTTCAGACTGGCTGGTTAGTTAGCTAGTTGGGTAACTAGCTGGTTGGCTGAATGGGTTTGTTCTGACTGATCATTTGACTGACTGACTGACCGACTAGCTGAGTGATCTATTTGATTGGTTATTGGCTGTGAATGCCTAGCTGGCTGGTTGAATGGCTGACTGACTGACTGACTGACTGACTGACTGACTGACTAATTGACTGACTACCTCCATCAATCAACGCATCGGACTAGCCATATGACCTGATTGACGGCTGGTTTGTCGAATGGCTAGCTGGCTGGTTGAAATGTCTAACTGACTCAATTTGACTCAAGATCGGATCGACTGACTGACTGACTGACCGACTAACTGAGCATCGCTGATTGACTGGCTGCTTGGTTGTTGGAACGGCCAGCTGGCTGGTCGAAGCGACTTCGCTTTCGACTGACTGACTGACTGACTGACTTATCAATTGACTGACTGACCAACTCATCAGCTTGGCGACTTGTTTTATCGTCGGGCTGGAAGCCGAATGGCTGACCGACTGACTGATCGAACGATCGACCGATTGACCGACTGACTGACTGGACTGACCGAACGGACTGACCGCTTAGTGACTGACGATTGGCTAGCTGGTTGAATGGCTAGCTTGGCCGTTTGAGCCGCTGACCGACCGCTTGACTGACCGACCGTCTGACCACTGACCGACCGGATCGACTGATCGACTGACCAGCTGAGTGACCGATTGATTGGCTGGCTGGTTGAACGCCTAGCTGGCTGCTTGAATGGCCGACTGACCGACCGACTGACCGACTGATCGGATCAATTAACTGACCGACCGACCTGACTGACCAGCTGGCGGACTGATTGATCGAAGCCGCTTGGTTGAATGGCTGGCTGGCTGCTTGAATGGCTAACTGACCGACTCGACTCACTGATCGACTGACTCACTGATCTGATCGACTGACCAATCTGAGCGTGACTGATTGATTGACTGAATGGTTGAATGGCTAGCTGGCTGGTGCGCGCGGCTGACCGACTCGACTCCAGACTGAACTGACTGGACGGACTGACCGACTGACTGACCGACCGACTGACCGGACTGACTAATCCTGACGAATATGACTGATTGACTGATTGATTGGCTGGTTTGTCGAACGGCTAGCTACTGGCTGAATGGCCATTACTGACTGACCGACCGACTGGCTGACCATCGACCGACCATCGACTGACCACTGACCATCGACTGACCGACTGATTGACTGGCTAGCTGGCTGAATGGCTAGCTGGCTTGCCGAATGGCCGACCGACTGGCTGACCGACCGACCGACCGACTGACCGACTGACTGACTGACCGACCTGGATCAGCTGAGCGACCGATTGATTGGCCGGGTTGCTGAATGCCCAGCTGGCTGGTTGAACGGCTGACCGACTGACCGGACTGACTGACTGACTGACCGACTGACTGACTGACTACCTAGCTGGGAGCGGACTGATTTATTGGCTTGCTGCTTGAATGGTCAGCTGGCTGGCCGAATGGCTAACTGACCGACCGACTGACTGACTGACTGACTGACCGACTGACCGACTCAAGACTGACTGAATAACTGAGTGACTGATTGATTGGCTGGTTGGTTGAATGGCTACAGCTGGCTGGTTGAATGGGCTGACTGACTGACTGGACTGACTCACTGACTGATCGACTCATTTGTGGACTGACTGACTGACTGACTGACTAATCTGATCAGCTGAGTGACTGATTGATTGGCTGGTTGGTTGAATGGCTAGCTGGCTGGTTGAATGGCTGACTGACTGACTGACTGACTGACTTTGACTGACTTGACTGACTGACTGAGTGACTGACTAGCTGAGTGACTGATTTGATTGGCTAGTTGGTTGAATGGCCTAGCTGGCTGGTTGAATGGCTGACTGACTGGCTGACTGACTGACTGACTGACTGACTGACTGACTGACTGACATGACTGACTGACTGACTAGCTGAGTGACTGATTGATTGGCTGGTTGGTTGAATGGCTAGCTGGCTGGTTGAATGGCTGACTGACTGACTTCACTGACTGACTGACTGACTGATTGACTATTCGCTGAGGCAGAAAGAGAGAGACAGGTAGGTGTTGGCAGGGTGGTTGGTTTTGGTTTGGAGTGTTGAGGTTTTATGATATTGTAGAGACAGAGAGGTTCAAAGCTTAATTAGACTTGTATCTTTGAGCCATGAGTCAGTAGAGAGGGAGAAAGAGGCAGACAGGCAGAGAGACAGGAAAAACAGGGAGGAAGAAAAGCTATTTGCCCACACTGTACCTATAGGTCAGTATGGTGTAGAGTTGTATACTGTTTGAATCAGCAGTAGAATATAGACGCAGATACGAAGGCGGGCAAGCTGAGAGAGAGGGAAAGAAAGGGTTCTGAATGAAAGGGAGGAGTCAGGCCTGGCAGAAGGTGGAGCTTTTGGTATTGTTTACTGGATTAGTGTGATAAAGTGTTGTGTTAAAAGCTGTTGTGAGGTGCAGAGAAAGAGAGAGAGGCTTGTGTGGTGATATTTAGCATGTTGTATGTACAGCAATATGAAAGTAGTTCTCAGGAGAGAGAGAAAAGAGATAGAAATTAGTGACACACACACACACACACACACACACTACTACTACACACACACACAGCTACTGTCATAATACTTCCTATAGAAACCTATTTTCTTTCCTAATTTGTCTATCTCCCATCTTGTTTTTTCATTGCTAAGTCATTAATGCTTTATCTTGTATTGTCTTTGGCATTATTAAAACATGAGAGTATGATTATTATTATTAGTGGTTGTAGTTTTGTATCACAACATTAACTTATATTAGTTTTGCACTGAAAATCTCTCGTTTTCTAACATTCTCCCATCCCTGCAGGCCCGAGTCCAGACCAGAGACCCAGAGAAAATGTAAACAAACGCACCAGTCAGACTTGATATAGGAGTGAATTTGTTGCTTTTTAAAGGCGGCAGTCGGTCTGGTACATGTGTGAGGTGGCGAGGGGGTGTCGCCAGGGGGCGGCTAGTAGCGAAATCTCTGCCACCAGGGAAATATGTAAAAACATAAAAAAGACGCTTCTCAAGAAAGGTAAGGCCGGTTGCAGCTTTTTTTATTTTTTCTTTATTTCTTTCCATCAGGTTAGGCTTTATATTAATCTCAGTTAGTTAGGCTTTGGTTAAGTCTCTCTCTCTCTCTCTCTCTCTCTCTCTCTCTCTCTCTCTCTCTCTCTCTCTCTCTCTGTGTGGTGCTAATGGTGCAGGAAGGCCTTGTCTACCTGCACCATAAGCCACTATACCATGCGTCACTGTACATTTAAACTGTACCCCAAAACTTAACCTAACTGGCCCTCACTTAAAAAAAAATATATCGTTTTTTTTTCGTGTTCTTAATATTTCAGTGCTACAATACCACATCACTGTACCCTATGATGCTAATGGTGCAGGAAGGCCTTGTCTACCTTCACCATAAGCGACTGTACCATGCGTCACTGTACCTTAAAACTGTACCACAAAAACAACCTAACTGGCCCTCACCTGAAAAAAAAAATATCTTTTTTTTTTTTTGTGTTTGCTTAATATTTCAGTGCTACAGTACCACAGCACTGTACTCTATGGTGCTAATGGTGCAGGAAGGCCTTGTCTACCTTCACCATAAGCCACTGTACCATGTGTCACTGTACCTTAAATCTGTACCACAAAAACAACCTAACTGGCCCTCACCTGAAAAAAAATCTCTTTTTTTTTTAACCTAACCTAACCTAACCTAACCTTACCTAACCTAACCTAACCTAACCTAACCTAACCTGACCTGACCTGACCTAACCTAACCTAACCTAACCTAACCTGACCTAACCTAACCTAACCTAACCTAACCTGACCTGACCTAACCTAACCTAACCTAACCTAACCCTAACCTAACCCTAACCTAACCTATCCTAACCTAACCGAGACATTAAAAATTAGTCACAAGGCAAAAAGACGATTCAAAGTGACTGACATACCAAGCAATTAATTAGTGAAATCAGTCTTTGTTGACTACTCCAAAAGCCTTTCAGTTTGTCGACCTCAGTATACTGTTAGGAAAAAGTGCATTATTAAGACATTATTAGTGGTTGTATCACGGTATTTTATAATAGACTTATAACTAGTTTCCCCTGAAAATCTTTCGTTTTCTATCATTCTTTCATTCTACACGCCTGAGCCCTGACAGAGACCCAGAGAAATGTAAACAGGCACGAGTCAGACTTGATATAGGGCTGAATTTGTTGCTTTTCAGAGAGGGGCAGTCGGTCTGTACATGCGTGAGGTGGCGAGAGAGCGTGTCCAGGGGGCGGCTAGTAGCGTGTGCCACCGTGGAAATATGTACAGACATAAAGAAGACGCCCTCAAGAAAGGTAAGGCCGGTTCCAGCTTTTATTTTTATTTATTTATTTCCATCCCGGCCTGGGACCGCCCCTTTCCCGAGTCCTGAGGTGTTGGTGGACGGCCCGGGGGTGCTGTGTGCCCGTGAGTGTACCAGGTGCTCAAGCTTATACAAAACAAGGAAAGTTTGAAGCATTTTTAGAGGGGCAGTCGGTCTGTACATCCGTAATTGTACATTAATTTTTGAGGTGTTCCTTGTCATCCCCTGTCACTCCTGCCTGCCTCTGTCACCTCTACCAATCCCTGTCAAGCTCTGCCAAGCCCTTTGTCACCTCTCAAGTAATGAGGTGGCTTGAGATGTGAGATTTTAAACAGAAGCCTTTGCTGTCACCCCTGCCAAGCCCTACCAAACCCTGTCAGCCCCCACCAAGGCCCTCTCAAGCCACCACTCAACCCCCTACCGAGACCTATCAGCTCTATAATCTGAAAAAAGTGCAGTGTCTTAGGAGGGATTGATTAAGTAAACAGTGACTTATGGCCAAAATGGAACTATATGGAGATTAAGTAGAGATTAGAATAGAAGCTGAAATTGAGCAGGATAGTTACAATCACAGACTTCCAACTTGCTACTCCTTGGTGTGAAAGAATCTGCAGGAAATTAAGTACATGGCAACTCCTGTTAGTCCCTCATGTGTTCTTGAAAGCAGACTGACAGATTCAGTGTGTGACATGCTGACGTGGGGGAAGGCTGTCTGGTGGCTGCTCTATGCTGTAGCTAACAAAATGGTTGTGTTTCAAGTGTTTTCATGCCTGGAAAGTCTACAGGTCATCATTACTAGTATAAATGTGTACTACAATGGTGAAATTTAGTGAAAAAATGTGCTGTTTATGTATTGGCAGGGAAAGATTTATGCTCATCAAGACAATGATAAAAAAAATTTTTATATTATTATTATTATTACTATTTTTTTTTCTTTTACTTGTTTTGCTGTAAGATGAGACTACAATAACTGCCCCTTGATGCCCTATAAGGTACCGCCAAGCACCAAGGGGCGGCCACCACGGTGCACAGTGAAGCACGTCCCAGCATCCCTGTCACCATCTTTTCCCTGCCAATAATTATGCATTACATTTCCCAACTAATTTCATTCTAGTGCAACATTTCTACTACTAATGGTGACCTGTACACTTCCCAGCATGACCAGTACAGCACTTCAAACAAACACAGCCTTTTCTTAGCCACAGCAAGGTGCAGCCACGACAGACAGCCTTCCCTAAGTCAGCATGTCACACTGCATCCATAACACTGAGCTTCCAGGAACACATCTGGGGGACTGATACAAGTTGCTGTGTAGGTCATTTGTCCCAGCAGACTCTTTCACACCAAGCAGGCATGAGGTGGTAGTCTGTGCAGTGCGTCAGTGCTTGGAATTTTGAACCGGTCTTGCTGCATCTATGGCCCAGAGACCAAACACAGACCAAACAGAGGGCTAGCTGAACCTAACACAAACCAAACAGACGCCCACCAGAACCATACACAGGCCCACAGAACTAACTGACTGGCTGGCCGGCTGACTCGCTGGCTGAGTGACTGACTGACTGACTGACTGACTGGCTGGCTGGCTGGCTTGCTGGCTGGCTTACTAACTGACTGACTGACTGACTGGCTGGCTGAGTGACTGATTGACTGGCTGGTTAGCTAGTTGGGTGGCTAGCTGGTTGGTTGAATGGCTGACTGACTGACTGACTGACTGACTGACTGACTGACTAGCTGAGTGACTGATTGATTGGCTGGTTGGTTGAATGCCTAGCTGGCTGGTTGAATGGCTGACTGACTGACTGACTGACTGACTGACTGACTGACTGACTGACTGACTGACTGACTGACTAACTGACTGACTGACTAGCTGAGTGACTGATTGATTGGCTGGTTTGTCAGAATGGCTAGCTGGCTGGTTGAATGGCTAACTGACTGACTGACTGACTGACTGACTGACTGACTGACTGACTGACTGACTAACTGAGTGACTGATTGATTGGCTGGTTGGTTGAATGGCTAGCTGGCTGGTTGAATGGCTGACTGACTGACTGACTGACTGACTTACTGACTGACTGACTGACTAACTGACTAGCTGAGTGACTGATTGATTGGCTGGTTGGTTGAATGGCTGACTGACTGACTGACTGACTGACTGACTGACTGACTGACTGACTGACTGACTGACTGACTGACTGACTAGCTGAGTGACTGATTGATTGGCTAGTTGGTTGAATGGCTAGCTGGCTGGTTGAATGGCTGACTGACTGGCTGACTGACTGACTAACTGACTGACTGACTGACTGACTGACTGACTGACTGACTAGCTGAGTGACTGATTGATTGGCTGGTTGGTTGAATGCCTAGCTGGCTGGTTGAATGGCTGACTGACTGACTGACTGACTGACTGACTGACTGACTGACTGACTGACTGACTGACTGACTGACTAGCTGAGTGACTGATTGATTGGCTGGTTGGTTGAATGGCTAGCTGGCTGGTTGAATGGCTAACTGACTGACTGACTGACTGACTGACTGACTGACTGACTGACTGACTGACTAACTGAGTGACTGATTGATTGGCTGGTTGGTTGAATGGCTAGCTGGCTGGTTGAATGGCTGACTGACTGACTGACTGACTGACTGACTGACTGACTGACTGACTGACTGACTGACTAACTGACTAGCTGAGTGACTGATTGATTGGCTGGTTGGTTGAATGGCTAGCTGGCTGGTTGAATGGCTGACTGACTGACTGACTGACTGACTGACTGACTGACTGACTGACTGACTGACTGACTGACTGACTGAGTGACTGATTGATTGGCTAGTTGGTTGAATGGCTAGCTGGCTGGTTGAATGGCTGACTGACTGGTTGACTGACTGACTGACTGACTGACTGACTGACTGACTGACTGACTGACTGACTAGCTGAGTGACTGATTGATTGGCTGGTTGGTTGAATGCCTAGCTGGCTGGTTGAATGGCTGACTGACTGACTGACTGACTGACTGACTGACTGACTGACTGACTGACTGACTAGCTGAGTGACTGATTTATTGGCTGGTTGGTTGAATGGCTAGCTGGCTGGTTGAATGGCTAACTGACTGACTGACTGACTGACTGACTGACTGACTGACTGACTGACTGACTGACTGACTGACTAACTGAGTGACTGATTGATTGGCTGGTTGGTTGAATGGCTAGCTGGCTGGTTGAATGGCTGACTGACTGACTGACTGACTGACTGACTGACTGACTGACTGACTGACTGACTGACTGACTAACTGACTAGCTGAGTGACTGATTGATTGGCTGGTTGGTTGAATGGCTAGCTGGCTGGTTGAATGGCTGACTGACTGACTGACTGACTGACTGACTGACTGACTGACTGACTGACTGACTGACTAGCTGAGTGACTGATTGATTGGCTAGTTGGTTGAATGGCTAGCTGGCTGGTTGAATGGCTGACTGACTGGCTGACTGACTGACTGACTGACTGACTGACTGACTGACTGACTGACTGACTGACTGACTAGCTGAGTGACTGATTGATTGGCTGGTTGGTTGAATGGCTAGCTGGCTGGTTGAATGGCTGACTGACTGACTGACTGACTGACTGACTGACTGACTGACTGACTGAGGCAGAGAGACAGGTAGGTGTTGGCAGGGTTGGTTTGGTTTGGAGTGTTGAGGTTTTATGATATTGTAGAGACAGAGAGGTTCAAAGCTTAATTAGACTTGTATCTTTGAGCCATGAGTCAGTAGAGAGGGAGAAAGAGGCAGACAGGCAGAGAGACAGGAAAAACAGGGAGGAAGAAAAGCTATTTGCACTGTACCTAGAGGTCAGTATGGTGTAGAGTTGTATACTTGAATCAAGAGTAAATATAGACGCAGATACGAAGGCGGGCAAGCTGGAGAGAGAGGGAAAGAAAGGGTCTGAATGAAAGGGAGGAGTCAGGCCTGCAGAAGGGGAGCTTTTGGTATTGTTTACTGATTAGTGTGATAAAGTGTTGTGTTGTGTTGTGAGGTGCAGAGAAAGAGAGAGAGGCTTGTGTGGTGATATTTCATGTTGATGTACAGCAATATGAAATAGTTCTCAGGAGAGAGAGAAAGAGATAGAAATTAGTGACACACACACACACACACACACACACACACACACACACACACACACACACAGTAATACTCTATAGAAACCTATTTCTTTCCTAATTTGTCTATCTCCATCTTGTTTTTCATTGTAAGTCATTAATGTTTATCTTGTATTGTCTTGGCATTATTAAAACATGAGGTATATTATTATTAGTGGTTGTAGTTTTGTATCACAACATTAACTTATATTAGTTTTGCCTGAAAATCTCTCGTTTTCTAACATTCTCCCATCCTGCAGGCCTGAGTCCAGACCGAGACCAAGAGAAATGTAAACAAACGCACCAGTCTGACTTGATATAGGAGTGAATTTGTTGCTTTTTAAAGCGGCAGTCGGTCTGTACATGTGTGAGGTGGCGAGGGGTGTCGCCAGGGGGCGGCTAGTAGCGTCTGCCACCAGGGAAATATGTAAAAACATAAAAAAGACGCTTCTCAAGAAAGGTAAGGCCGGTTGCAGCTTTTATTTTTTCTTTATTTCTTTCCATCAGGTTAGGTTTATATTAATTCAGTTAGTTAGGTTTGCTTAAGTCTCTCTCTCTCTCTCTCTCTCTCTCTCTCTCTCTCTCTCTCTCTCTCTCTCTCTCTCTCTCTCTCTCTCTCTCTGTGGTGCTAATGGTGCAGGAAGGCCTTGTCTACCTGCACCATAAGCCACTATACCATGCGTCACTGTACATTTAAACTGTACCCCAAAAACTTAACCTAACTGGCCCTCACTTAAAAAAAAATGTATCGTTTTTTTTTCGTGTTCTTAATATTTCAGTGCTACAATACCACATCACTGTACCCTATGATGCTAATGGTGCAGGAAGGCCTTGTCTACCTTCACCATAAGCGACTGTACCATGCGTCACTGTACCTTAAAACTGTACCCACAAAAACAACCTAACTGGCCCTCACCTGAAAAAAAATATCTTTTTTTTTTTGTGTTTGCTTAATATTTTCAGTGCTACAGTACCACAGCACTGTACTCTATGGTGCTAATGGTGCAGGAAGGCCTTGTCTACCTTCACCATAAGCCACTGTACCATGTGTCACTGTACCTTAAATCTGTACCACAAAAACAACCTAACTGGCCCTCACCTGAAAAAAAAAAAATCTCTTTTTTTTTAACCTAACCTAACCTAACCTAACCTAACCTTACCTAACCTAACCTAACCTAACCCTAACCTGACCTGGACCTGACCTGACCTAACCTAACCTAACCCTAACCTGACCTAACCTAACCTAACCTAACCTAACCTGACCTGACCTAACCTAACCCTAACCTAACCTAACCCTAACCCTAACCTAACCTAACCTATCCTAACCTAACCGAGACATTAAAAATTAGTCACAAGGCAAAAAGACGATTCAAAGTGACTGACATACCAAGCAATTAATTAGTGAAATCAGTCTTTGTTGACTACTCCAAAGCCTTTCAGTTTGTCGACCTCAGTATACTGTTAGGAAAAAGTGCATTATTAAGACATTATTAGTGGTTGTATCACGGTATTTTATAATAGACTTATAACTAGTTTCCCCTGAAAATCTTTCGTTTTCTATCATTCTTTCATTCTACACGCCTGAGCCCTGACAGAGACCCAGAGAAATGTAAACAGGCACGAGTCAGACTTGATATAGGGCTGAATTTGTTGCTTTTTCAGAGAGGGGCAGTCGGTCTGTACATGCGTGAGGTGGCGAGAGAGCGTGTCCAGGGGGCGGCTAGTAGCGTGTGCCACCGTGGAAATATGTACAGACATAAAGAAGACGCCCTCAAGAAAGGTAAGGCCGGTTCCAGCTTTTTATTTTTATTTATTTATTTCCATCCCGGCCTGGGACCGCCCCTTTCCCGAGTCCTGAGGTGTTGGTGGACGGCCCGGGGGTGCTGTGTGCCCGTGAGTGTACCAGGTGCCTCAAGCTTATACAAAACAAGGAAAGTTTGAAGCATTTTTAGAGGGGCAGTCGGTCTGTACTCGTACATGCGTGTACATTAATTTTGAGGTGTTCCTTGTCATCCCCTGTCACTCCTGCCTGCCTCTGTCACCTCTACCAATCCCTGTCAAGCTCTGCCAAGCCCTTTGTCACCTCTCAAGTAATGAGGTGGCTTGAGATGTGAGATTTTAAACAGAAGCCTTTGCTGTCACCCCTGCCAAGCCCTACCAAACCCTGTCAGCCCCCACCAAGGCCCTCTCAAGCCACCACTCAACCCCCTACCGAGACCTATCAGCTCTATAATCTGAAAAAAGTGCAGTGTCTTAGGAGGGATTGATTAAGTAAACAGTGACTTATGGCCAAAATGGAACTATATGGAGATTAAGTAGAGATTAGAATAGAAGCTGAAATTGAGCAGG